>NW_026970558.1:0-227174 GCF_028390025.1 Pseudophryne corroboree
AAAACTGTGGCAGGGCATGCTGGGATGTGTAGTTTCACAGCAGCTGGAGGGCCACAGGATGAAGACCCATGTGCTAGAGCCAAGCCGCAGGTACATTGAATGCTAGCAAGCTGAATGTTTAAATCCTTTTTGTTCCGCAGCATTCCAATGCGGAAGATTCCATGGAACCAGAGATTATTCCATTGAGAAGGACATGCTGCCTGGATGACTGCACTGTGCAAATTAAATCACGGAGCCAGTTGGCTTGTGGGTGGCTCTGGTGACTGGGTGGTTGGGTGGGCGGTGTGTCAGAGGTGGAGCACATGCAAATGAATGTGTATCATCCTGCTAGTGAGAGTGAAAACTCATGCAGGAGTGTGCCTGCTTGTCAGTGGGTTATGCACCTTGCCAGGCGTCAAATCTACATGGAGCAGCTGGAGGGGACAAGAGCAGGTTTGCAAAATATAGATAGAAGAGCATATATGCTGGCGCATTCTCCATGATTGTGTCAGCTTATGTTTTGGTGCACTGCACTTTCCTCCACTAAGTTTTAGCCATTTTGGTTAAACGCAAGTGTAGTTGCTTCTCGCCCTTTTGGCTGTGATCTTGTATCGTGGTTGAAGAGTCTGCTGGAGGGATTGTTTTCTTCATTGACGAGAGACTGAAGATATTACAGGATGGAAGGCTTGGGAAGACTATCTGTTTTTCAGTTGTGGAAGAGTTGAAAGACAGCTTTTCCTTGCCAATATCTCTCTTTTGCAAAGAGCTACGCATTGGAAAATTCAGGGCTATACTGTGTAGATGAAGCACTAACCGGAGGCTTTAAAATTTTCATTCTAGTTTCCTTCGTTTGGGAGAAAAATGCAAAGGTACAAGACAGCTTTTCCTTGCCAATATCTCTCTTTTGCAAAGAGCTGCACATTGGAAAATTCAGGGCTATGCCGTGTAGATGATGGCCTAACAGGAGGCTTTAAAATTTTCTTTCTAGTGTCCTTCGTTTGGGAGAAAAATGCAAAGGTACAAGACAGCTTTTCCTTGCCAATATCTCTCTTTTGCAAAGAGCTACGCATTGGAAAATTCAGGGCTATGCCGTGTAGATGATGGCCTAACAGGAGGCTTTAAAATTTTCTTTCTAGTGTCCTTCGTTTGGGAGAAAAATGCAAAGGTACAAGACAGCTTTTCCTTGCCAATATCTCTCTTTTGCAAAGAGCTACGCATTGGAAAATTCAGGGCTATACCGTGTAGATGAAGCACTAACAGGAGGCTTTAAAATTTTCATTCTAGTGTCCTTCGTTTGGGAGAAAAATGCAAAGGTAGCTTGTGCCATCGCCACTCTGCTCCTTGTGCCACCTTGGCGGTTTACATGAGCCACTGCGGTGACGTTGTCTGACTGGATCAGAACCGGTTGGTCGCAAAGTAAGGTCTCCGCTTGACGTAGGGCATTGTATATGGCCCCTAGTTTCAGGATGTTGATGTGAAGACAAGTCTCTTGACTTGACCAAAGACCTTGGAAATTTCTTCCCTGTGTGACTGCTCCCCAACCTTGGAGGCTTGCATCTGTGGTCACCAGGATCCAGTCCTGAATGCCGAATCTGCGTCACTCGAGAAGGTGAGCACTCTGCAGCCACCACAGGAGTGATACCCTGACCCTGGGGGACAGGGTGATCAACCAATGCATCTGTAAATGTGACCCAGACCACTTGTCCAGTAGGTCCCATTGGAAAGTCCTCGCATGGAACCTGCCGAATGGAATGGCTTTGTATGATGCCACCATCTTTCCCAGGACTCGAGTGCAGTGATGCACTGACACAAGTTTTGGTTTCAATAGGTTCCTGACAAGAGTCATGAGTTCCTGGGCCTTTTCTATCGGGAGATAAACCCTCTTCTGGTCTGTGTCCAGAATCATGCCCAAGAAAGACAGACGAGTCGTAGGAACCAACTGTGACTTTGGGATATTGAAAATCCAGCCGTGTTGCTGTAACACTTTCAGTGAAAGTGATACGCTGTTCAGCAACGGCTCTCTTGATCTCGCTTTTATGAGATCGCTCAAGTACGGGATAATTGTGACACATTGCTTGCGCAGGAGAACCATCATTTCCACCATTACCTTGGTGAAAATTCTCTGGGCCGTGGAGAGACCAAACAGCAACGTCTGAAATTGGCAATGACAGTCCTGTACCGCAAATCTGAGGTACGACTGATGAGATGGATAAATTTGGACATGAAGGTTTGCATCCTGTACACAAATGCGGACAACAGGTGTCAAGCCGTGTGTTGCCTTTGTCAAGCTGTAATAAGTAGGGGTAAGGACGTTAACCACCTCAGAACATCCTCCCTTATACGTCACCTGCAGCGCATTAATCATAAGTCAGTGACAAGTTCAAAAACTTTGGATGACAGCGGAAGCAGTCCACTGACCACTAAATCCCTTCCTCTTGTAACCAAGCTCCTGCAAACCACACCACCAACTCCCTCAGTGTCAATTTCCTCCTTAGACAGGAGAGCCAATAGTCCTGCAGGCCATGTCACTGGCAAGTCTGACGAGTCCTCTCCTGCCTGGGATTCCTCCGATGCATCCTTGAGTGTAACGCCTACTGCTGCTGGCGCTGCTGTTGTTGCTGCTGGGAGTCGATCGTCATCCCAGAGGGGAAGTCGGAAGACCACTTGTACTACTTCCAGTAGGCAATTGACTGTCCAGCAGTCCTTTGCGAGGAAGATGAAATATCACAGCAGTCATCCTGCTGCAAAGCGGATAACTCAGGTCTTGTCAGCCTGGGTGGTGAGAAACGTGGTTCCGGTATCCATCGTTAATTCAGAGGCAACTAGAGACTTGATTGAGGTACTGTGTCCCCGGTACCAAATGCCATCTAGGTTCCATTTCTCTAGGCAGGCGATACCGAAAATGTACACGCTTCTCCCAGGGCAAGGCTCACCCATTGCACTCTGGGTGTGCTGCTCCTGCGATTTCCCCAAATGTGGGACACTTGACTGCATAATTTGTGTTTCCTCTGGTCGGCTCTCGTATAATTCAGATCTCTTTGTCTCAGGTCTCTCTCCAGCCTAGTTTGCTGTCTGTTTCCACTTCTCTTTTCTTCAGCCGCTCCCTTCTATGCCCTTGCGCACTATCCTGACTTCTCCCGTCTGCTTACTTTGTGCCTTCCAACGCACAATGCGAACTACAGGTAGTGCTGCAGGGCCCACACCCTTTTAGTTGCCTTACAGAGCAGCTCTGGAGCTGTTACAGTGCCCAGCTGCTGCAAGAAATCAGCTGGAATGCTTCAGGTGCTGGGGCATAGCCAACATGAGCCCCACACCGAAGGAGGGTGGAGGTGTTTAATGCGAATTAGGGGTCATCCAAGGGCCGCAAAAGGCCGCCATGCCCTGCACATCCCTTTTTTCTTTTCATATGCAGACGAGGGTTGAAGCCAACTTTGACCCACTGCTTGGATGACATCACCATATGCAAATCCATCTGCTGCAGGCCTTCCCCCAGGAATGCTTGCACTAGTTGTTGCATTTGGTTTGTTGTTTGGGGGTGCTTCAGTATTAGGCAGCCTTCTGCCCTCCCATGTTCATCTGAAAATATGTGTTCTCCCTGCAGTTGTTGTCCCCAGATGAGAGTTCCCTTGTGCTGCCTCAGTTGAATCTCCTTTACTTGACAGAGATGTGCCTGAGCAGCGGCCCTCCCCAGCCCTATCCCAAATCATACTTATTTTGCATAGGAGATACCATGGTCATGAAGATTGTTCTCCCAGGGTGAGGTTCATTCATTGCATTCTGGGTATGCTGACCCCTGTGATTTCCCCAAATGTGGGAAACTCGACTGCATTATTTGTGGTAGTGGGGGACTGTGTTTGTGCTTTCCTCTGGTCAGCTCTGGTAAAAGTCAGATTTCTTTGTCTCAGATCTTCCTCTAGCCTTGTTCTTCTTTCGAGAGTTCCCTTGTGCTGCCTCAGTTGGATCTCCTTCACTTGACAGGGGGGTGCACGAGCAGCGACCCTCCCCAGCTCTAGCCCAACTCCTATTTACCTGCCAGGTGAGATACTATGATCAGGAAGGTGCTTCTCCCAGGGCAAGGCTCACCCATTGCACTCTGGGTGTGCTGCTCCTGCGATTTCCCCAAATGTGGGACACTTGACTGCATAATTTGTGTTTCCTCTGGTCGGCTCTCATATAATTTAGATCTCTTTGTCTCAGGTCTTTCTCCAGCCTAGTTTGCTGTCTGTTTCCACTTCTCTTTTCTTGAGCCGCTCCCTTCTATGCCCTTGCGCACTATCCTGACCTCTCCTGTCTGCTTACTTTGTGCCTTCCAACGCACAATGCATACTACAGGTAGTGCTGCAGGGCCCACACCCTTTTACATGCTTTACAGAGCAACTCTGGAGCTGTTACAGTGCCCAGCTGCTGCAAGAAATCATCTTGAATGCTTCAGGGGCTGGG
Source organism: Pseudophryne corroboree (assembly GCF_028390025.1). Classification (NCBI taxonomy): domain Eukaryota; kingdom Metazoa; phylum Chordata; class Amphibia; order Anura; family Myobatrachidae; genus Pseudophryne; species Pseudophryne corroboree. Next base: position 4,420 of record NW_026970558.1, read on the forward strand.
GCATAGCCAACATGAGCCCCACACCGAAGGAGGGTTCATCCAAGCGCCACAAAAGGACGCCATGCCCTGCACATCCCTTTTTTCTTTTCATATGCAGACGAGGGTTGAAGCCAACTTTGACCCACTGCTTGGATGACATCACCATATGCAAATCCATCTGCTGCAGGCCTTCCCCCAGGAATGCTTGCACTAGTTGTTGCATTTGGTTTGTTGTTTGGGGGTGCTTCAGTATTAGGCAGCCTTCTGCCCTCCCATGTTCATCTGAAAATATGTGTTCTCCCTGCAGTTGTTGTCCCCAGATGAGAGTTCCCTTGTGCTGCCTCAGTTGAATCTCCTTTACTTGACAGAGATGTGCCTGAGCAGCGGCCCTCCCCAGCCCTATCCCAAATCATACTTATTTTGCATAGGAGATACCATGGTCATGAAGATTGTTCTCCCAGGGTGAGGTTCATTCATTGCATTCTGGGTATGCTGACCCCTGTGATTTCCCCAAATGTGGGAAACTCGACTGCATTATTTGTGGTAGTGGGGGACTGTGTTTGTGCTTTCTTCTGGTCAACTCTGGTAAAAGTCAGATTTCTTTGTCTCAGATCTTCCTCTAGCCTTGTTCTTCTTTCGAGAGTTCCCTTGTGCTGCCTCAGTTGGATCTCCTTCACTTGACAGGGGGGTGCCCGAGCAGCGACCCTCCCCAGCTCTAGCCCAACTCCTACTTACCTGCCAGGTGAGATACTATGATCAGGAAGGTGCTTCTCCCAGGGCAAAGCTCACCCATTGCACTCTGGGTGTGCTGCTCCTGCGATTTCCCCAAATGTGGGACACTTGACTGCATAATTTGTGTTTCCTCTGGTCGGCTCTCGTATAATTCAGATCTCTTTGTCTCAGGTCTCTCTCCAGCCTAGTTTGCTGTCTGTTTCCACTTCTCTTTTCTTCAGCCGCTCCCTTCTATGCCCTTGCGCACTATCCTGACTTCTCCCGTCTGCTTACTTTGTGCCTTCCAACGCACAATGCGAACTACAGGTAGTGCCGCAGGGCCCACACCCTTTTACTTGCCTTACAGAGCAGCTCTGGAGCTGTTACAGTGCCCAGCTGCTGCAAGAAATCAGCTTGAATGCTTCAGGTGCTGGGGCATAGCCAACATGAGCCCCACACCTAAGGAGGGTGGAGGTGTTTAATGCGAATTAGGGGTCATGCAAGCGCCGCAAAAGGCCGCCATGCCCTGCACATCCCTTTTTTCTTTTCATATGCAGACGAGGGTTGAAGCCAACTTTGACCCACTGCTTGGATGACATCACCATATGCAAATCCATCTGCTGCAGGCCTTCCCCCAGGAATGCTTGCACTAGTTATTGCATTTGGTTTGTTGTTTGGGGGTGCTTCAGTATTAGGCAGCCTTCTGCCCTCCCATGTTCATCTGAAAATATGTGTTCTCCCTGCAGTTGTTGTCCCCAGATGAGAGTTCCCTTGTGCTGCCTCAGTTGAATCTCCTTTACTTGACAGAGATGTGCCTGAGCAGCGGCCCTCCCCAGCCCTATCCCAAATCATACTTATTTTGCATAGGAGATACCATGGTCATGAAGATTGTTCTCCCAGGGTGAGGTTCATTCATTGCATTCTGGGTATGCTGACCCCTGTGATTTCCCCAAATGTGGGAAACTCAACTGCATTTTTTGTGGTAGTGGGGAACTGTGTTTGTGCTTTCTTCTGGTCAACTCTGGTAAAAATCAGATTTCTTTGTCTCAGATCTTCCTCTAGCCTTGTTCCTCTTTCGAGAGTTCCCTTGTGCTGCCTCAGTTGGATCTCCTTCACTTGACAGGGGGGTACCCGAGCAGCGACCTGATAAAGCTAAATATTTATCGTATATAAAACACTTTAAGAGGTCTAAGAACACTATACGCTATCTACGTAAGAAGTACCGTAAGGGTACGCAAGTTGTGTAGCGATCGCTCAACCGTAGTCGAGACGCTCAAGCGTCACGTTCGCTTACGGCCCAGTGATCACAGGCAGGCACGCTATTGGCTGCCGACTAACGTAATGATTCGCTATAGCGTAGCGTACGCTCGGGACCACGAGGAGATCACCAGCGGTGCAGACGCTTACAACGTTTAAACCTTTATCTCTATACCTTTAACGATGAGATACACAGTATACCTTAGTGTAGAGACAGAGTGTAAGTGCAACCTGGTGTAACCTGATTAACTACAAAGCTGCTTGAGCGTCACCGGCGCTCAGAGAATACTTAACACTATAAAGAATACACAGATACCTGGGCTTAGGGTCCGAAACCTATTATATGTATTATGACTATTATACTTGCAAAAAGAATCACAGTACAAAGCATACACTACAATATAACATAAACCAACTAACCAGATAAACTACACAGGAAATACAATACAATACAATTAAAGGAAAATACGAGAGAAAGAGAAGAGAGAGAGAGATAGAGAGAGAGAGAGATGGCTCACAGTAAGACAATATGATTACGGAGAAAACTTACGCACAAGGGGAACGATCGCATGCGCCTCGATATCCAGCTCCCGATTATCAGCAATGAGAACCGTTGAAGAGAGAGAGAACTGGATACGGTCGGCCTGCCTATTTATGCCCCACACACAATACAATTCAATGGTCCCTACAATCTCATTGTTCATTGGACACAGGAATTCGGCTTCGCATTATAACAAAAGGTCATAGGTTGATTCATACAGGTGGGCTGTGACTATTTCCAACTGCTCAGGTGGGAGGGAAACTGGGTATCCCGCCGCATGGGTAATAAAGTGCAAATAAAGTAAATGTTCATAAACTTCTTATGTCCATAACTATTCGCACGAGCGATTGATCTGCTTCAAACCAACACCGGAATATTTCTAATTAAATATTCTTCCGATGGATACTAAACACCACTGTATTACTCCTGTCTGACCCTTCGTATCAAACAAAGAGGGATTCCTCTGTTCATAAACATTCTATATTAACCAAACTTTCAGAATCTATCAAAGGGACCATGATCTACAAAATACATTATTAGTGAAAATATGTTACGATTGAGTCGCACGCTACAACCACATAAACTCTACCGTAAATACGCATACCATGCGCCTGCGGGTGCCCGCGACTGTGAGTATGCGCACGTACGGGAGAGCGTACGCATGCGCAGCACGGACCTGGGTGAGGTGCAAATATGGTAGTGTGCATAGAGATATTTTTCTGACTTTGACAGTCCACCCTTTGGCAGTCAATAATAACTGCCACTTCCTGAAAACATTTCAAAAGGAGAAAAATATATGTTAGGGGTTAATTCATTTCCATGGTTGGGTAAGGGAGGAGAGAGGAGTAGGTGTGAAGAGGGTATGACCTAGTGAGATAGCAGAAGCATGTGTGTATGAATCCGTGTTTGGGGGGTCATGTATCATCGTGCCGTACGTGTTGTAAATCAAGCTTCGAGGTATTGCGAAGTATACATTTGAATTCCTTCTTATCCCGTGGTACGGGTCTGTGGATGGGCTGTCAAACTTTACCGAGCTCTTTTCGGATTTTGAACAAAATGGGGAGCACATTTTAGTTGATGATACATGAATGGGGGAATATGTGATTGCTGATATCTGTGCCTGTATTCCCTATACTATGTGTGTCATTACCTGAGGGTTGTAGAAATGAAGAAAAGACATAATTACGGTAAATGCGGTGGTATTCTATGTCAGGTTAATGTATATCTGTCGGTTGAAGTTTTGTTCGGTATCAGTTGAAAGTCGTCTTCTTTGCGCTGTGTTGCCCATTAGGGGTGAGCAAAAAGCTTTGTCAATGCCATTAGATTTACAAAAAATGTTGGGCTAGCGTAAGTTTAAGAATTCTAGGGAAACTGGGGATCCATGGCAAAGTTCATCAAATGTCCATATCTCAAGTGGTCAAAACTTCTTCTTTGGTCTATCCGTTGTCTGTATAGCGTCTCGTCAACTTCCTCGTCCAAGTGGGTCTTTTTATCTTGGAGAAAAACCAGAAAAACAGGTGAAAGAAACGGACCGTAGAAATCGCATTTTCATCACATCATTGTTTCTATCATTGGGTCATAAATCAAATCCAGGTTAATTACAGTTTCCTCACTCCTCAAACTCATTACCTTAGTACGACGATTGCACCTCATTAAAGCCTGACCGCATCTAAATATCAAGCCAATGGTTATGATAACACCTAAGATACATAGGAGAAACTTCCCAACATCCATTATGACTCCTTGAGCCCAGTCTCCCAAACCGGAGAACCAATTTCGCGGGTTCAACCATGACACCCAACCAGTCAGCTCATTACCTACAGCAGCAAGAGTGAGATTGTGTTTTCGGCGAAATTCCCACTTCAATTGGAGAATATCGTCCATCTTTTGGTCTATGACCTCGACCGGATCCTCGGTGCTATTCGTGATATACGTGCAACACTTCACGCCGTACTGTGTTGCCAATGTAACACAATATCCGCCTGTCACTGCTGTGAGGTAATTAAGAACCATTCTATGCTGCACCAGTTCTGTTTTATAAGCTTGAAGTTCCCTTCCCGTATATCTAAATGTGTCATCATACATTTCAGTGATATTGTCTAACAAATTTGCGAGCGCCGATATGTATTTATAATTTAGCACTCCTCTAGCGGTGCGGGTGAAATCTAACGCGATTAAGAATTGAATCCCGGTGGATTCACTTATCAGATCAGAGGCCGGATGCTCTGTCTTCTCTATCAGGTGTCTTTTAACAACGTGCTCGTAGTGGGTGTGAGTATAAGGAGCTTGGGCACCACGATGTATGTCCTTCATTTTGTCATGTGTTACAGTCATTACTTCAGGCAATACTTTTCCAATATAACACAATCCTTCAGAGTTTGGGGCAAGCCACTTGTACGCCTTTCTCCCGCATATGAAATATGCATCATCGGGGAGAACATATGGGACGGAGAAGGACATAACCATATTACACACCTTCCAGGTGAAATCTCCTAACCCTAATTCTTCCATCTGCTTAATACACGTATCAGGTTGTACGATATGTGCACAGTATCCTGGTGATACTTCTCCAACTCTCGTAATCCTATTTCCTAAGGTGTACCTATACCGGAAAGATTTCCCTCTACTGGCTATGTGGCGTACAAGCTCTGTATCTGTAGGCATTCTATCTGCTCTATGCGAAAAGGTCATGGTGTGGTTACTCCATGACACTTCCCAATTTCCCGGCTTTCTGGGATTGGAGATGTTGAAACATAATAGGGACCTATCCACATGGTATTGGTGGAGCTTCAAACTAGGAGGGCTGGAGATATTAAACCTCCTGTCCACCGGTCTCCCACCATTTAACTCAAGTACCTCCCCTATCGTTAAAGGAAATGGTACTAGCCCTGATTTGCTATGACCTTGAGGTACTTGAGAGCATACCCAACAATCTGTTTTGTTTAACACATTACCCACTAAGGAGTGATAGTCACTCAATGGATGCCGGTCCATATGGATATTAAAACTGGATTGGCATTTCTTAATGCACCCATCTTCAATGACATTGTTACAGAGCCTACAGATACAGTTTTCTTCAGCTAACAATCCGTCACAATTTCTTCTATGGTCAATGCTATCGGATCGTTTTCTGATACTCGCCTTTGCTTGTTGGTTAGGTTGATCCTGGAAAACTACGCCTCCATCTTTATCATCAGAACCCATTCCAGAACCTCTATCGACCTCCATGGTACTCTCGCCGGAACAGACTGCTCTGGTCAACATCATGGTCAACAGGAAAATCCGGATCACAGTCTCTTGGGGCAAGTCCATCTTATAGGAGGAAATGGAGAAGAATGAGAAGGAGGAAAAAGAAATTTGAGGGAGAGGGGATGGGAAGTGGAGGAAAATAATAAAAGGGAGTGGGGAGTCGACAACAGCTCTCGGTCTTCAAGGCTCAGGTGCCGCCTCAGTCCTCCTGGAACAGACACTCCAGTGATACAACCTCTACCGTCTGTTTCTTATCACGGGACTTCTCTGGATCAGCAACCTTCTTGCAGTGGGATGAATGGACCCAAGTCTCTCTCTCAGCAACCTTCAATGCCGTAGTGCTAGTCAATAAGACCTGGTATGGTCCTTCCCATCTGTCAATAAGGCAACCTGAGCGTAGAAAATTCCGTATCATTACATAATCCCCAGGTTCAATGTCATGACAATTACTATCTGGTAAATCAGGAATCACTAACTTCAGATTATCATTTTGATTCCTCAACTGTTTACTCATGTTAATCAAGTACTTTACAGTTACTTCATTGTTACATTTCAAATCATCCTGAGGGTTAATCATGGCATGCGGTTGTCGACCAAACAAGATTTCAAAGGGAGACAGATTAAGAGGGGACCTGGGAGTGGTTCTGATACTGTACAATACAATGGGTAAAGCTTCTGGCCATGTCAATCCTGTCTCTGCCATCACTTTACTCAATTTATTTTTAATAGTGCTGTTCACTCTTTCGACCTTCGCACTCGCCTGTGGACGGTACGGAGTGTGCAGCTTGCTATCAATTCCCATCAACTTACACATTCCTTGAAAGACATCACCTGTAAAATGGGTACCCCTATCACTTTCGATTATTCTAGGGATACCATATCTACATACAAATTCCTGCACAATTTTCTTAGCAGTAAACATAGCGGTATTTGTTGTCGCTGGAAATGCTTCGACCCAATTTGAGAAAACATCTATACAAACAAGTACATATTTCAAATTCCGACAAGGGGGTAATTGTATAAAGTCAATTTGTATTACCTGGAAAGGGCCGCCGGCAGGTGGGATATGGGATGGTTCTGTAGGTATTGCCTTTCCAATATTCTTTCTCAAACAGGTAAGGCATGACATTGCTCTTTTACTCGCATGAGAGGAGAATCCTGGGGCGCACCAGTATGCTCTTACCAATTTGCACATTCCTTCCTTGCCTAGATGAGTCAGCCCGTGAGCTGCTTCAGCCAGACATGGAAGATATGCTCTGGGGGCCACTGGTTTACCATGTCCATCCGTCCAGAGTCCTGAGGACTCCTGGCCACATCCCTTTGCCTTCCAGACTGCCCTTTCCTGTGTGGAACACAAATTTTGCATTTCACACAACTTCTGTGTGTTAATGGTATTAAATACCATTAATTGTGTGGTGTCTGTCTGTATGGGGGTAGCAGCTGCTAACTTAGCAGCTTCGTCTGCTCGGCTGTTACCAAGTGATACCGGGTCTTGGATATATGTGTGTGCTTTACATTTGATAACAGCCACTCTGTCGGGTTCCTGTATCGCTGTTAGAAGCCTTTTTATGTGAGCTGCATGCGCTACCCGTGTACCAGCGGCCGTCATGAAATTTCTGAGGCGCCATAGGGCTCCGAAATCATGGACTACCCCGAATGCGTATCTAGAATCGGTGTAGATATTGGCTGACTTACCCTTAGCCAATTCACATGCTCTGGTTAGGGCGACCAGTTCAGCAACCTGGGCTGAGTGAGGTGGGCCTAGCGGTTCCGCTTCTATGGTGTCTTGGTCATCTACGACTGCGTATCCAGTACACAAGTCTCCCGAGTCTGACTGTCTATGACAACTACCGTCCGTGTAGAACGTGAGTTCTGCATCTTCCAGTGGGTTGTCACTGATGTCAGGCCTTGCGGTAAAATTTTGGGTCAAATATTCCATACAATCATGTGTATCTTCCTTTGTATTAAATCCTCCTTCCCCATCACTCTCACCTTCCACCCTTTGTGCCTGACCAGGCACACCTGGGAGATACGTTGCAGGATTTAATGCACTGCATCTCCTTATGGTGATGTTTACGGGGGCCATTAGTGCCAATTCCCATCTTGTAAATCTCGCTGATGAGACGTGTCTGGTTTGGGCAGAATTCAATAAGGCTGATACTGCATGTGGCGTATGGATTGTGAGGTTGTGGCCTAGCACGACGTCTTCGCTTTTTGTCACTAGCAATGCTATTGCAGCAACGCTTCGCAAGCATGTGGGGAGGGATCGCGCTACCGTGTCTAGCTGAGCGCTGTAGTATGCAACTGGCCTACTGGCATCACCGTGTTTTTGGGTTAGTACACCTGCCGCGCAACCAGCACTTTCTGTTCCATATAGTTCAAAGGGTTTCCCATAGTCTGGCATACCTAGTGCTGGTGCCTGCGTTAGGCACTGTTTGAGTCTCTCAAATGCTGTTTCGGACTCGTCTGTATGCGAAATCCTATCAGGTTTGTTTGAGGAGACCATTTCCTGCAAAGGTAACGCCAAAATGGAAAACCCTGGGATCCAATTACGGCAATACCCACACATTCCTAAAAACGTTCTGATCTGTTGCTGGGTTTGTGGCAGAGTCATGTCTCTAATTGCTTGGATTCTATCAGCGGTCAGGTGTCTCAGTCCTTGTGTTAGACAGTGTCCCAAATATTTTACCTTAGTTCGGCATAATTGTAACTTGTCTTTGGACACCTTGTGTCCGGTGTCTGAAAGATGAAACAGGAGCTGTTTCGTATCCTTCAGAGATGCTTCCAGTGAATCTGAACACAGTAATAAATCGTCCACATACTGTATCAATACTGATCCACTGTCTGGTTGCAAAGACTGTAAACAATCATGCAAAGCCTGAGAAAATATACTTGGACTATCTATGAAACCTTGGGGTAATCGAGTCCACGTGTATTGGACTCCTCTGTATGTGAATGCAAACAAATATTGGCTGTCAGGGTGCAGAGGTACCGAAAAGAAAGCGGAGCAGAGGTCAATAACAGTGAAAAATTTGGCAGTGGGAGGGATTTGCATTAGGATGACAGCTGGATTTGGCACTACGGGGAACTGACTCTCAACTATTTTGTTAATCCCCCTTAGATCCTGCACTAGTCTGTAACCCCTCCCCCCACTCTTTTTCACAGGGAAGATGGGACTATTAGCAGTGCTGGACGTTCTTACCAGAATGCCCTGTTGTAGCAAGCGCTCTATTACTGGGTAAACTCCTAACTCCACCTCTGGCTTCAGAGGGTACTGTGGGATTTTTGGAGCTATCCTACCATCTTTTACTTGTACAACTACTGGAGCTACGTTTGCCATTAATCCAGTGTCTTGTCCGTCTTTTGTCCAAAGTGACTCTGGTATCTGAGATGTCATCTCTTCTATTTGGGATGGATTCCTATTTGTCATAATGGTATGTGACATTAATTTTGATGGGGAGTCTAACATGTCTCGCACTTCCTGAGCGTGTTTCTCAGGTATGTCCAAGAATACACCTTCAGGAGTACAATAAATGACGCACCCCATTTTACACAGTAAGTCTCTTCCCAGGAGATTGGTTGGTGCCGATGCAGCCAGCAAAAAGGAATGCTTGGTATGCAAAGGCCCTATTGTAATCTCGGCTGGTTTGCTAACAGGGTAGTGCTGGACTACTCCTGTTACTCCCATGGCTGGAATTGTCCTACCAGTGGTTCTCATGCCCACTGTCGAATTTATCACTGACCTGTGTCTACAAGAAAGTTTAAAGTTTTACCAGCTACATTAATTGCGATCTCGGGTTCACTTCCAAGATTGGCAATTAATTTTACTGGCTGCAGATTACAGGTATGGCCACACCCCTATTGGGTATGGTGACCTCCCTGAATCCCGCTGGCAGCAACTACTTGTGAGGGAGATAGTTGGGAACTACCAGAGGCATGCCAGTCTCTGTTTGGGGGATATCTTTTTGTTTCCCCTGTATGTGGCTCATAACTCCGTTTCTGCGGACCTTGCTCCCAATGTCGTGTGTCGTGTCGTTGTCTAGGGGTTTGGTATGAGTTTCGTGGATTCTTTACTCTACAATCTCGTGCCATGTGTCCCTGTTTGTGACAAGAATAACAAGTAACCATACTTGACTTACCCACAGGATTTGGTGATACAAACAAAGGCTGCCTTGTGGTCAGAGCCTGTATACTTACTGACATTAATTTGTCACCTTGTTGTTCCCTGTGTCTGGTGATGTTTCTGTCGTGATCAATAGCAGCCTCTCTCAAAGTAGCCACAGACAGACCTCGCCAACATGGTTGCGTGGTCTGTACCCTAGTCTTCAATGACTCTTTTAAACCATCCATCAGTACCGATACTGCTACTTCCCGATGGTTTGTGTCTGTTTTAATGTCCTCTATGCCTGTGTATTTGGCATTTCTAATAATGCTCTGTGAAAATACTCTGCAGCTGTCTCTGACTCCTTCTGTTTAATGGAGAATATCTTATTCCATTTAGCTACTGCTGGGAAATACTCTTTTAACTGCAAGTTTATTCTTTTCACATTATCTTGGTTGTACACATCTGTAAGAGGTACATCATGACCTAGTCCGCAATCAGCTAAAAATTGAGTTGCGTCGACATTTGAGGGTAAACATGCTCTCAGCAATATCTGCCAGTCTTTATTGTTGGGCTCTACAGTGTTACCTAAGTCTCTGATGTATTTTTGACTGGCAACTAAGTCTTTTCTAGGGTCAGGAAATTCAGACACTATGGTCCTTAATTCCATTCGGGAAAATGGAGTGTACATGGCAATGTTCCTAATGGGAGTGGCTCCTGATGCGTCTGTTTTCCCATTTGGCACTGCTATTACTCTAACAGGTGTAATTCTAACAACCTCATTCTGTGTAGATTCTACAGGCTGTGGTGAAATAGTTTCAGCATAATGCATGGTGCCGTACTTACCAGTTGATACGACCTCACCTATCCCTCCGCTAGGGGCCTTTACTAATCTCGTGGGTGGAGCTGTGCCTACTGTGGTCTCTGCTATGGTGGCTGCTAGAGAGAGCGCTGAAATCATTGCCGATTCGTCCTCTTGATCACACTCCTGAGGAAAGTTCAAAACAGGGTACAACTTGCACGGGTTAATACTTGCATGGGTTAATGGGTTAACATTATCATTAACATTTACACAGTTACTAAGTGATTTTGTGTTACACCTTAGTGCGTCTTTCTCCGCAATCAACTTCTCTCCTGATATGTATGGTGGCGGCGGGGCCGTGACAATCAGTTTTCTGTTAGAGCCAGATCCCGCCGCCTGAGCCAAACCTCTCTGTATCTCACCTTCCTGTTGCCACAACTGTAAATAATCATAATGCTGGATTCGTCTCTTTGTTGATTTTATGAGACATATCCTCCTCCTTAAATTTTGTAACACTTCTGAGCTGAAGCTCCCTACTCTTGGGAATTTCTCCCCGTCATGTACAGTCATTCTCTCCCATTCATCACATAAAGTTTCTGTGTGACTTCCATATTTCTCACACATTATATACCTGGCCGACCCAATTGGCCGGACCACTGAATCAACCCGAACCGAGGTTGATCGCCCCCTACCTGAACAAGTGGCCCCCATAGTTCGAAAGTGTTGCTTTATTTAGCCAACCCTTTACGCAAAACCAAATGCCAACAATAGGCTGACGGTGGCGGTTTACCGAGTACCCCACTCACTCGCCCACGCCGACCAATACGACCTGATCACACCGATATGGTGCTGGCGTACTCGACCTAGGGCCCCTGCGACCTGAACCTCTATTTACTGGAACCTGCGAGGGTTATCCGAAGAACACTTACTCTTTCCAGTAACTATTGGTTGCTGGATAGTTCCTGAGTGAGCAGCGAACTTCCCTTAAAATAAAAAAATTACACAAATCACGTTAGAGTGTACAGATAGCGTTTGTGACCCCTTTACTCTAATGGTATTAGGTCAGATTACTAACTACTGCACACACTTACGTGCGGTCCAGTCGTTCAGTACACAAACAACTAAGCTTATGTACGGAAAGACCAATGGAATCGAAACTTACGACTGCGAATTCCTTCAGCCAGAGCTTATATGGCCTATATGGGTGTTGCACCAACCCTTTTCGGTGTTGTGCCTGTGAACTGTATAGCAGACTTCCTTGTCGGCTGTACCTGGACCTCCTGGTCTGTTATGACCTCCTGGTCTTGTTACAGTATGACCTCCTGGTCTGCTATACTCTAATGCTCAAAATTGTATATTTAACCAGAGATGCCTCCCTAGCCACCGTGCACGTCACTTACACGCATGTACCTCACGAGTACTCGACTTTTCTTGTGGTTCAACCTTTAAAAATTGTAAAAACACTCACTCATCACATGTACACTTTTGTTTCTATTTCTATTTCTGCGCAGAAATTTTTCTTCAGATCAGGTGTGTTACCAATTAGGAGCAGGATCTGTTAACTAAATTTCGGACACCCAAAAATAGACTTGCGTTATTTCTCGCCTCGCGTTATTTATCGCTTTGCGTTAAAAATCAACTTATCGTGACTTGAGCTACGTGGGCGTAACCGGACGCTCCGTTGCGTAACGTACGCTGCGTGCGTCGGCCTTTGGATTGCATACGCAAGTCTTTGTTAGAGACACGTATGCGCAAAGCAAAGATCCACCGTAACACAATTTATACTTTTATCAATGTAGATGATCCTTGATCATCTACCACACAAACACACTGACTTCGCCTTATCTCCCAGGCGAAACTGTGTGTTTGTCTATCTTTTAACTATATTACCTTTACTCTTAAACTATGAAATAACGGCAACTCTCTTTTTAGCACTTCTATCAACTATAAAAACTGGCAGACAGGAGAGTGATATACGAAAATGAAAAAGAAAAAGAAATGCAGATATATATATGTGTGCGTGCGTGTGTACGCAAGACAGAAAAATAAACAGTTTTAAAAGACACTAGCGTTTTGTTCTTACCTCCGGTTCCCGGATTCCTTCAGCACTCTTTACCTAAGTGAAGCAGACGCTTATCCTGTCAGCACTACGAGGGATACTACCTCCCGCCCTTTGCTGAGGGATAATGTCTGCTGATCTACCTAGTGCAGATATGTGAAGGACGGGCGAGCCGCCAATTGATAAAGCTGAATATTTATCGTATATAAAACACTTTAAGAGGTCTAAGAACACTATACGCTATCTACGTAAGAAGTACCGTAAGGGTACGCAAGTTGTGTAGCGATCGCTCAACCGTAGTCGAGACGCTCAAGCGTCACGTTCGCTTACGGTCCAGTGATCACAGGCAGGCACGCTATTGGCTGCCGACTAACGTAATGATTCGCTATAGCGTAGCGTACGCTCGGGACCACGAGGAGATCACCAGCGGTGCAGACGCTTACAACGTTTAAACCTTTATCTCTATACCTTTAACGATGAGATACACAGTATACCTTAGTGTAGAGACAGAGTGTAAGTGCAACCTGGTGTAACCTGATTAACTACAAAGCTGCTTGAGCGTCACCGGCGCTCAGAGAATACTTAACACTATAAAGAATACACAGATACCTGGGCTTAGGGTCCGAAACCTATTATATGTATTATGACTATTATACTTGCAAAAAGAATCACAGTACAAAGCATACACTACAATATAACATAAACCAACTAACCAGATAAACTACACAGGAAATACAATACAATACAATTAAAGGAAAATACGAGAGAAAGAGTAGAGAGAGAGAGAGATAGAGAGAGAGAGAGATGGCTCACAGTAAGACAATATGATTACGGAGAAAACTTACGCACTAGGGGAACGATCGCATGCGCCTCGATATCCAGCTCCCGATTATCAGCAATGAGAACCGTTGAAGAGAGAGAGAACTGGATACGGTCGGCCTGCCTATTTATGCCCCACACACAATACAATTCAATGGTCCCTACAATCTCATTGTTCATTGGACACAGGAATTCGGCTTCGCATTATAACAAAAGGTCATAGGTTGATTCATACAGGTGGGCTGTGACTATTTCCAACTGCTCAGGTGGGAGGGAAACTGGGTTTCCCGCCGCATGGGTAATAAAGTGCAAATAAAGTAAATGTTCATAAACTTCTTATGTCCATAACTATTCGCACGAGCGATTGATCTGCTTCAAACCAACACCGGAATATTTCTAATTAAATATTCTTCCGATGGATACTAAACACCACTGTATTACTCCTGTCTGACCCTTCGTATCAAACAAAGAGGGATTCCTCTGTTCATAAACATTCTATATTAACCAAACTTTCAGAATCTATCAAAGGGACCATGATCTACAAAATACATTATTAGTGAAAATATGTTACGATTGAGTCGCACGCTACAACCACATAAACTCTACCGTAAATACGCATACCATGCGCCTGCGGGTGCCCGCGACTGTGAGTATGCGCACGTACGGGAGAGCGTACGCATGCGCAGCACGGACCTGGGTGAGGTGCAAATATGGTAGTGTGCATAGAGATATTTTTCTGACTTTGACAGACCCTTCGCAGCTCTAGCCCAACTCCTACTTACCTGCCAGGTGAGATACTATGATCATGTAGGTGCTTCTCCCAGGGCAAGGCTCACCCATTGCACTCTGGGTGTGCTGCCCCTGTGATTTCCCCAAATGTGGGAAACTTGACTGCATAATTTGTGTTTCCCCTGGTCAGCTCTCGTCAGATCTCTTTGTCTCAGGTCTCTCTCCAGCCTAGTTTGCTGTCTGTTTCAACTTCTCTTTTCTTGAGCCGCTCCCTTCTATGCCCTTGCGCACTATCTTGACTTCTCCCATCTGCTTACTTTGTGCCTTCCAACGCACAATGCGAACTACAGGTAGTGCTGCAGGGCCCACACCCTTTTACTTGCCTTACAGAGCAGCTCTGGAGCTATTACAGTGCCCAGCTGCTGCAAGTAATCAGCTTGAATGCTTCAGGGGCTGGGGCATAGCCAACATGAGCCCCACACCGAAGTAGGGTGGAGGTGTTTAATGCGAACTAGGGGTCATCCAAGCGCCGCAAAAGGCCGCCATGCCCTGCACGCCCCTTTTCTCTTTTCATATGCAGACGAGGGTTGAAGCCAACTTTGACCCACTGCTTGGATGACATCACCATATGCAAATCCATCTGCTGCAGGCCTTCCCCCAGGAATGCTTGTACTAGTTGTTGCATTTGGTTTGTTGTTTGGGGGTGCTTCAGTATTAGGCAGCCTTCTGCCCTCCCATGTTCATCTGAAAATATGTGTTCTCCCTGCAGTTGTTGTCCCCAGATGAGAGTTCCCTTGTGCTGCCTCAGTTGAATCTCCTTTACTTGACAGAGATGTGCCTGAGCAGCGGCCCTCCCCAGCCCTATCCCAAATCATACTTATTTTGCATAGGAGATATCATGGTCATGAAGATTGTTCTCCCAGGGTGAGGTTCATTCATTGCATTCTGGGTATGATGACCCCTGTGATTTCCCCAAATGTGGGAAACTCGACTGCATTATTTGTGGTAGTGGGGGACTGTGTTTGTGCTTTCCTCTGGTCAGCTCTGGTAAAAGTCAGATTTCTTTGTCTCAGATCTTCCTCTAGCCTTGTTCTTCTTTCGAGAGTTCCCTTGTGCTGCCTCAGTTGGATCTCCTTCACTTGACAGGGGGGTGCCCGAGCAGCGACCCTCCCCAGCTCTAGCCCAACTCCTACTTACCTGCCAGGTGAGATACGATGATCATGTAGGTGCTTCTCCCAGGGCAAGCCTCACCCATTGCACTCTGGGTGTGCTGCCCCTTTGATTTCCCCAAATGTGGGAAACTTGACTGCATAATTTGTGTTTCCCCTGGTCGGCTCTCATATAATTCAGATCTCTTTGTCTCAGGTCTCTCTTCAGCCTAGTTTGCTGTCTGTTTCCACTTCTCTTTTCTTGAGCCGCTCCCTTCTATGCCCTTGCGCACTATCCTGACTTCTCCCATCTGCTTACTTTGTGCCTTCCAACGCACAATGCGAACTACAGGTAGTGCTGCAGGGCCCACACCCTTTTACTTGCCTTACAGAGCAGCTCTGGAGCTGTTACAGTGCCCAGCTGCTGCAAGAAATCAGCTTGAATGCTTCAGGGGCTGGGGCATAGCCAACATGAGCCCCACACCGAAGGAGGGTGGAGGTGTTTAATGCGAACTAGGGGTCATCCAAGCGCCGCAAAAGGCCACCATGCCCTGCACGCCCCTTTTCTCTTTTCATATGCAGACGAGGGTTGAAGCCAACTTTGACCCACTGCTTGGATGGCATTACCATATGCAAATCAATCTGCTGCAGGCCTTCCCCCAGGAATGCTTGCACTAGTTGTTGCATTTGGTTTGTTGTTTGGGGGTGCTTCAGTATTAGGCAGCCTTCTGCCCTCCCATGTTCATCTGAAAATATGTGTTCTCCCTGCAGTTGTTGTCCCCAGATGAGAGTTCCCTTGTGCTGCCTCAGTTGAATCTCCTTTACTTGACAGAGATGTGCCTGAGCAGCGGCCCTCCCCAGCCCTATCCCAAATCATACTTATTTTGCATAGGAGATACCATGGTCATGAAGATTGTTCTCCCAGGGTGAGTTTCATTCATTGCATTCTGGGTATGCTGACCCCTGTGATTTCCCCAAATGTGGGAAACTCGACTGCATTATTTGTGGTAGTGGGGGACTGTGTTTGTGCTTTCCTCTGGTCAGCTCTGGTAAAAGTCAGATTTCTTTGTCTCAGATCTTCCTCTAGCCTTGTTCTTCTTTCGAGAGTTCCCTTGTGCTGCCTCAGTTGGATCTCCTTCACTTGACAGGGGGGTGCACGAGCAGCGACCCTCCCCAGCTCTAGCCCAACTCCTATTTACCTGCCAGGTGAGATACTATGATCAGGAAGGTGCTTCTCCCAGGGCAAGGCTCACCCATTGCACTCTGGGTGTGCTGCTCCTGCGATTTCCCCAAATGTGGGACACTTGACTGCATAATTTGTGTTTCCTCTGGTCGGCTCTCATATAATTCAGATCTCTTTGTCTCAGGTCTTTCTCCAGCCTAGTTTGCTGTCTGTTTCCACTTCTCTTTTCTTGAGCCGCTCCCTTCTATGCCCTTGCGCACTATCCTGACCTCTCCCGTCTGCTTACTTTGTGCCTTCCAACGCACAATGCATACTACAGGTAGTGCTGCAGGGCCCACACCCTTTTACATGCTTTACAGAGCAACTCTGGAGCTGTTACAGTGCCCAGCTGCTGCAAGAAATCATCTTGAATGCTTCAGGGGCTGGGGCATAGCCAACATGAGCCCCACACCGAAGGAGGGTTCATCCAAGCGCCACAAAAGGACGCCATGCCCTGCACATCCCTTTTTTCTTTTCATATGCAGACGAGGGTTGAAGCCAACTTTGACCCACTGCTTGGATGACATCATATGCAAATCCATCTGCTGCAGGCCTTCCCCCAGGAATGCTTGCACTAGTTGTTGCATTTGGTTTGTTGTTTGGGGGTGCTTCAGTATTAGGCAGCCTTCTGCCCTCCCATGTTCATCTGAAAATATGTGTTCTCCCTGCAGTTGTTGTCCCCAGATGAGAGTTCCCTTGTGCTGCCTCAGTTGAATCTCCTTTACTTGACAGAGATGTGCCTGAGCAGCGGCCCTCCCCAGCCCTATCCCAAATCATACTTATTTTGCATAGGAGATACCATGGTCATGAAGATTGTTCTCCCAGGGTGAGGTTCATTCATTGCATTCTGGGTATGCTGACCCCTGTGATTTCCCCAAATGTGGGAAACTCGACTGCATTATTTGTGGTAGAGGGGGACTGTGTTTGTGCTTTCCTCTGGTCAGCTCTGGTAAAAGTCAGATTTCTTTGTCTCAGATCTTCCTCTTGCCTTGTTCCTCTTTCGAGAGTTCCCTTGTGCTGCCTCAGTTGGATCTCCTTCACTTGACTTTTTAAAGTTTTTCTAGGAAACGTTCTAGATGAATGCTTATTAGCCTTTGTCAGTATGTACTTTTTGCAAAGTGTCTCTGTGGCGCAATTGGTTAGTGTGTACGGCTATTAACCAAAAGGTTGGTGGTTAAATCCTACCCAGGGACGTAATTGACCTTGTGATCAGATTTTGGTGATATTTAAGTAGACAAGTCAAAATTTCAAACCCCCTCTTATTGTGTAGGGTACCTAGCCTTCTCTGATGTAATCAGAGTTAGATTTGATTCAGTGATTTTATAAAAACAGCTAGGAAGCACAATTTAGCAGTGGGTTGCAGAGAAAAAGAAATATGCTGGCAAAAAAATCCAATTGAGTGATTAAACAGCTCTTCATTTCTGGCTTTATTTTTATGCTAACAAATTTGTTCTCTGAAAAGTGTCCACAAAGCCAAGTCTCTGATTAACACCTTTGTAGGGATGGTTTTTCACATATTACTAAATTAAACTTGCTTCATTGTAAAGGCAGCAAGATGCATCCTCATTTCAATGTCTACTGAAATAATACAAGTTGACACCAGGAAACATTAACGCCACTGCATCCTTGCTGCTTTCTCATGTGGAAGTCTGTTTAATGTGAAAACAAGGTGATATCTAATTAGCACACAAGTAAGGAATTAAGAAAATCTTTATTTAAGGGTGAAGATGTTTCTCACAAAATCGTTGCCCCAATGCATCATTGAAATTCAAGCTGGAAAGATGATTTTAATATATCACTTGTACATTTTGTATTGCTCTTCTGGTGACAATGTAGTTTGTTTTTGTCAATTACCATTTTAATAATAGGGTAAAGAAAATTAAGTGGATTTTTGAAAGAAAACAATACTGTCAATATACTATTAAAACAAATTAAAATGGTAAAAGAAATTGTACTTTAAGTAAAAATAAAAGAGGCAAAATATCAATCCCAGTTTTGGATTACTTTAATTAACAAAAAAAAAAATGCATATAGCAGAGGATAGTTTCAATCTGCCTACCTCTGGGTTATGGGCCCAGCATGCTTCCATTGCTGTACTCTGCTGCACATGTAAGTGCAAGAGATCCTGAAGCACTCACTCATCATGGGAAAGTACCAATGTGTTTCTTCGTTGGTTGATGGAAGAAACATTTTACAAAAACTCTCCAGATTATTGACTTTTTAAAGTTTTTCTAGGAAACGTTTTAGATGAATGCTTATTAGCCTTTGTCAGTATTTACTTCTGCAAAGTGTCTCTGTGGCGCAATCAGTTAGTGTGTACGGCTACTAACCAAAAGGTTGGTGGTTCAATCACACCCAGGGACGTAATTGACTTTGTGATCAGATTTTGGTGATCTTTAAGTAGACAAGTCAAAATTTCAAACCCCCTGTTATGGTGTAGGGTACCTGGCCTTCTCTGATGTAATCAGAGTTAGATTTGATTCAGTGATTTTATAAAAACAGCTAGGAAGCACAATTTAGCAGTGGGTTGCAGAGAAAAAGAAATATGCTGGCAAAAAAATCCAATTGAGTGATTAAACAGCTCTTCATTTTCTGGCTTTATTTTTATGCTAACAAATTTGTTCTCTGAAAAGTGTCCACAAAGCCAAGTCTCTGATTAACACCTTTGTATTGATGGTTTTTCACCTATTACTAAATTAAACTTGCTTCATTGGAAAGGTAGCAAGATGCATCCTCATTTCAATGTCTACTGAAATAATACAGGTTGACACCAGGAAACATTAACGCCACTGCATCCTTGCTGCTTTCTCATGTGGAAGTCTGTTTAATGTGAAAACAAGGTGATATCTAATTAGCACACAGGTAAGGAATTAAGAAAATCTTTATTTAAGGGTGAAGATGTTTCTCACAAAATCGTTGCCCCAATGCATCATTGAAATTCAAGCTGGAAAGATGATTTTAATATATCACTTGTACATTTTGTATTGCTCTTCTGGTGACAATGTAGTTTGTTTTTGTCAATTACCATTTTAATAATAGGGTAAAGAAAATTAAGTGGATTTTTGAAAGAAAACAATACTGTCAATATACTAATAAAACAAATTAAAATGGTAAAAGTTATTGTACTTTAAGTAAAAATAAAAGAGCAAAAATATCAATCCCAGTTTTGGATTACTTTAATTAACAAAAAAAAAATGCATATAGCAAAGGATAGTTTCAATCTGCCTACCTCTGGGTTATGGGCCCAGCATGCTTCCATTGCAGTACTCTGCTGCACATGTAAGTGCAAGAGATCCTGAAGCACTCACTCATCATGGGAAAGTACCAATGTGTTTATTTGTTGGTTGATGGAAGAAACATCTTACAAAAACTCTCCAGATTATTGACTTTTTAAAGTTTTTCTAGGAAACGTTTTAGATGAATGCTTATTAGCCTTTGTCAGTATTTACTTCTGCAAAGTGTCTCTGTGGCGCAATCAGTTAGTGTGTACAGCTACTAACCAAAAGGTTGGTGGTTCAATCACACCCAGGGACGTAATTGACCTTGTGATCAGATTTTGGTGATCTTTAAGTAGACAAGTCAAAATTTCAAACCCCCTCTTATTGTGTAGGGTACCTGGCCTTCTCTGATGTAATCAGAGTTAGATTTGATTCAGTGATTTTATAAAAAACAGCTAGGAAGCACAATTTAGCAGTGGGTTGCAGAGAAAAAGAAATATGCTGGCAAAAAAATCCAATTGAGTGATTAAACAGCTCTTCATTTTCTGGCTTTATTTTTATGCTAACAAATTTGTTCACTGAAAAGTGTCCTCAAAGCCAAGTCTCTGATTAACACCTTTGTAGGGATGGTTTTTCACCTATTACTAAATTAAACTTGCTTCATTGGAAAGGCAGCAAGATGCATCCTCATTTCAATGTCTACTGAAATAATACAAGTTGACACCAGGAAACATTAACGCCACTGCACCCTTGCTGCTTTCTCATGTGGAAGTCTGTTTAATGTGAAAACAAGGTGATATCTAATTAGCACACAGGTAAGGAATTAAGAAAATCTTTATTTAAGGGTGAAGATGTTTCTCACAAAATCGTTGCCCCAATGCATCATTGAAATTCAAGCTGGAAAGATGATTTTAATATATCACTTGTACATTTTGTATTGCTCTTCTGGTGACAATGTAGTTTGTTTTTGTCAATTACCATTTTAATAATAGGGTAAAGAAAATTAAGTGGATTTTTGAAAGAAAACAATACTGTCAATATACTATTAAAACAAATTAAAATGGTAAAAGAAATTGTACTTTAAGTAAAAATAAAAGAGGCAAAATATCAATCCCAGTTTTGGATTACTTTAATTAACAAAAAAAAAAATGCATATAGCAGAGGATAGTTTCAATCTGCCTACCTCTGGGTTATGGGCCCAGCATGCTTCCATTGCTGTACTCTGCTGCACATGTAAGTGCAAGAGATCCTGAAGCACTCACTCATCATGGGAAAGTACCAATGTGTTTCTTCGTTGGTTGATGGAAGAAACATCTTACAAAAACTCTCCAGATTATTGACTTTTTAAAGTTTTTCTAGGAAACGTTTTAGATGAATGCTTATTAGCCTTTGTCAGTATTTACTTCTGCAAAGTGTCTCTGTGGCGCAATCAGTTAGTGTGTACGGCTACTAACCAAAAGGTTGGTGGTTCAATCACACCCAGGGACGTAATTGACTTTATGATCAGATTTTGGTGATCTTTAAGTAGACAAGTCAAAATTTCAAACCCCCTGTTATGGTGTAGGGTACCTGGCCTTCTCTGATGTAATCAGAGTTAGATTTGATTCAGTGATTTTATAAAAACAGCTAGGAAGCACAATTTAGCAGTGGGTTGCAGAGAAAAAGAAATATGCTGGCAAAAAAATCCAATTGAGTGATTAAACAGCTCTTCATTTTCTGGCTTTATTTTTATGCTAACAAATTTGTTCTCTGAAAAGTGTCCACAAAGCCAAGTCTCTGATTAACACCTTTGTATTGATGGTTTTTCACCTATTACTAAATTAAACTTGCTTCATTGGAAAGGTAGCAAGATGCATCCTCATTTCAATGTCTACTGAAATAATACAGGTTGACACCAGGAAACATTAACGCCACTGCATCCTTGCTGCTTTCTCATGTGGAAGTCTGTTTAATGTGAAAACAAGGTGATATCTAATTAGCACACAGGTAAGGAATTAAGAAAATCTTTATTTAAGGGTGAAGATGTTTCTCACAAAATCGTTGCCCCAATGCATCATTGAAATTCAAGCTGGAAAGATGATTTTAATATATCACTTGTACATTTTGTATTGCTCTTCTGGTGACAATGTAGTTTGTTTTTGTCAATTACCATTTTAATAATAGGGTAAAGAAAATTAAGTGGATTTTTGAAAGAAAACAATACTGTCAATATACTAATAAAACAAATTAAAATGGTAAAAGTTATTGTACTTTAAGTAAAAATAAAAGAGCAAAAATATCAATCCCAGTTTTGGATTACTTTAATTAACAAAAAAAAAATGCATATAGCAAAGGATAGTTTCAATCTGCCTACCTCTGGGTTATGGGCCCAGCATGCTTCCATTGCAGTACTCTGCTGCACATGTAAGTGCAAGAGATCCTGAAGCACTCACTCATCATGGGAAAGTACCAATGTGTTTATTTGTTGGTTGATGGAAGAAACATCTTACAAAAACTCTCCAGATTATTGACTTTTTAAAGTTTTTCTAGGAAACGTTTTAGATGAATGCTTATTAGCCTTTGTCAGTATTTACTTCTGCAAAGTGTCTCTGTGGCGCAATCAGTTAGTGTGTACAGCTACTAACCAAAAGGTTGGTGGTTCAATCACACCCAGGGACGTAATTGACCTTGTGATCAGATTTTGGTGATCTTTAAGTAGACAAGTCAAAATTTCAAACCCCCTCTTATTGTGTAGGGTACCTGGCCTTCTCTGATGTAATCAGAGTTAGATTTGATTCAGTGATTTTATAAAAAAACAGCTAGGAAGCACAATTTAGCAGTGGGTTGCAGAGAAAAAGAAATATGCTGGCAAAAAAATCCAATTGAGTGATTAAACAGCTCTTCATTTTCTGGCTTTATTTTTATGCTAACAAATTTGTTCTCTGAAAAGTGTCCTCAAAGCCAAGTCTCTGATTAACACCTTTGTAGGGATGGTTTTTCACCTATTACTAAATTAAACTTGCTTCATTGGAAAGGCAGCAAGATGCATCCTCATTTCAATGTCTACTGAAATAATACAAGTTGACACCAGGAAACATTAACGCCACTGCACCCTTGCTGCTTTCTCATGTGGAAGTCTGTTTAATGTGAAAACAAGGTGATATCTAATTAGCACACAGGTAAGGAATTAAGAAAATCTTTATTTAAGGGTGAAGATGTTTCTCACAAAATCGTTGCCCCAATGCATCATTGAAATTCAAGCTGGAAAGATGATTTTAATATATCACTTGTACATTTTGTATTGCTCTTCTGGTGACAATGTAGTTTGTTTTTGTCAATTACCATTTTAATAATAGGGTAAAGAAAATTAAGTGGATTTTTGAAAGAAAACAATACTGTCAATATACTATTAAAACAAATTAAAATGGTAAAAGTTATTGTACTTTAAGTAAAAATAAAAGAGCAAAAATATCAATCCCAGTTTTGGATTACTTTAATTAACAAAAAAAATGCATATAGCAAAGGATAGTTTCAATCTGCCTATCTCTGGGTTATGGGCCCAGCATGCTTCCATTGCAGTACTCTGCTGCACATGTAAGTGCAAGAGATCCTGAAGCACTCACTCATCATGGGAAAGTACCAATGTGTTTCTTCATTGGTTGATGGAAGAAACATCTTACAAAAACTCTCCAGATTATTGACTTTTTAAAGTTTTTCTAGGAAACGTTCTTGATGAATGCTTATTAGCCTTTGTCAGTATGTACTTTTTGCAAAGTGTCTCTGTGGTGCAATTGGTTAGTGTGTAAGGCTATTAACCAAAAGGTTGGTGGTTCACACCCACCCAGGAACGTAATTGACCTTGTGATCAGATTTTGGTGATATTTAAGTAGACAAGTCAAAATTTCAAACCCCCTCTTATTGTGTAGGGTACCTGGCCTTCTCTGATGTAATCAGAGTTAGATTTGATTCAGTGATTTTATAAAAAACAGCTAGGAAGCACAATTTAGCAGTGGGTTGCAGAGAAAAAAAATATGCTGGCAAAAAAAATCCAATTGAGTGATTAAACAGCTCTTCATTTTCTGGCTTTATTTTTATGCTAACAAATTTGTTCTCTGAAAAGTGTCCACAAAGCCAAGTCTCTGATTAACACCTTTGTAGGGATGGTTTTTCACCTATTACTAAATTAAACTTGCTTCATTGGAAAGGCAGCAAGATGCATCCTCATTTCAATGTCTACTGAAATAATACAAGTTGACACCAGGAAACATTAACGCCACTGCATCCTTGCTGCTTTCTCATGTGGAAGTCTGTTTAATGTGAAAACAAGGTGATATCTAATTAGCACACAGGTAAGGAATTAAGAAAATCTTTATTTAAGGGTGAAGATGTTTCTCACAAAATCGTTGCCCCAATGCATCATTGAAATTCAAGCTGGAAAGATGATTTTAATATATCACTTGTACATTTTGTATTGCTCTTCTGGTGACAATGTAGTTTGTTTTTGTCAATTACCATTTTAATAATAGGGTAAAGAAATTTAAGTTGATTTTTGAAAGAAAACAATACTGTCAATATACTATTAAAACAAATTAAAATGGTAAAAGTTATTGTACTTTAAGTAAAAATAAAAGAGCCAAAATATCAATCCCAGTTTTGGATTACTTTAATAAAAAAAAAAAGCATACAGCAGAGGATAGTTTCAATCTGCCTACCTCTGGGTTATGAGCCCAGCATGCTTCCATTGCTGTACTCTGCTGCACATGTAAGTGCAAGAGATCCTGAAGCACTCACTCATCATGGGAAAGTACCAATGTGTTTCTTCGTTGGTTGATGGAAGAAACATCTTACAAAAACTCTCCAGATTATTGACTTTTTAAAGTTTTTCTAGGAAACGTTTTAGATGAATGCTTATTAGCCTTTGTCAGTATGCACTTTCGCAAAGTGTCTCTGTGGCGCAATCAGTTAGTGTGTACGGCTATTAACTAAAAGGTTGATGGTTCAATCCCACCCAGGGATGTAATTGACCTTGTTATCAGATTTTGGTGATCTTTAAGTAGGCAAGTCAAAATTTCAAACCCCCTCTTATGGTGTAGGGTACCTGGCCTTCTCTGATGTAATCAGAGTTAGATTTGATTCATTGATTTTATAAAAACAGCTAGGAAGCACAATTTAGCAGTGGTTTGCAGAGAAAAAAATATGCTGGCAGAAAAATCCAATTGAGTGATTAAACAGCTCTTCATTTTCTGGCTTTATTTTTATGCTAACAAATTTGTTCTCTGAAAAGTGTCCACAAAGCCAAGTCTCTGATTAACACCTTTGTAAGGATGGTTTTTCACCTATTACTAAATTAAACTTGCTTCATTGGAAAGGTAGCAAGATGCATCCTCATTTCAATGTCTCGTGAAATAATACAAGTTGACACCAGGAAACATTAACGCCACTGCATCCTTGCTGCTTTCTCATGTGGAAGTCTGTTTAATGCGAAAACAAGGTGATATCTAATTATCACACAGGTAAGGAATTAAGAAAATCTTTATTTAAGGGTGAAGATGTTTCTCACAAAATCATTGCCCCAATGCATCATTGAAATTCAAGCTGGAAAGATGATTTTAATATATCACTTGTACATTTTGTATTGCTCTTCTGGTGACAATGTAGTTTGTTTTTGTCAATTACCATTTTAATAATAGGGTAAAGAAAATTAAGTGGATTTTTGAAAGAAATCAATACTGTCAATATACTATTAAAACAAATTAAAATGGTAAAAGTTATTGTACTTTAAGTAAAAATAAAAGAGCCAAAATATCAATCCCAGTTTTGGATTACTTTAATTAACAAAAAAAAAGCATATAGCAGAGGATAGTTTCAATCTGCCTACCTCTTGGTTATGGGCCCAGCATGCTTCCATTGCTGTACTCTGCTGCACATGTAAGTGCAAGAGATCCTGAAGCACTCACTCATCATGGGAAAGTACCAATGTGTTTATTCGTTGGTTGATGGAAGAAACATCTTACAAAAACTCTCCAGATTATTGATTTTTTAATGTTTTTCTAGGAAACGTTCTAGATGTATGCTTATTAGCCTTTGTCAGTATGTACTTTTTGCAAAGTGTCTCTGTGGCGCAATCGGTTAGTGTGTTCGGCTATTAACCAAAAGGTTGGTGGTTCAATCCCACCCAGGGACTTAATTGACCTTGTGATCAGATTTTGGTGATATTTAAGTAGACAAGTCAAAATTTCAAACCCCCTCTTATTGTGTAGGGTACCTGGCCTTCTATGATGTAATCAGAGTTAGATTTGATTCAGTGATTTTATAAAAACAGCTAGGAAGCACAATTTAGCAGTGGGTTGCAGAGAAAAAAAATATGCTGGCAGGAAAATCCAATTGAGTGATTAAACAGCTCTTTATTTTCTGGCTTTATTTTTATGCTAACAAATTTGTTCTCTGAAAAGTGTCCACAAAGCCAAGTCTCTGATTAACACCTTTGTAAGGATGGTTTTTCACCTATTACTAAATTAAACTTGCTTCATTGGAAAGGCAGCAAGATGCATCCTCATTTCAATGTCTACTGAAATAATACAGGTTGACACCAGGAAACATTAACGCCACTGCATCCTTGCTGCTTTCTCATGTGGAAGTCTGTTTAATGTGAAAACAAGGTGATATATAATTAGCACACAGGTAAGGAATTAAGAAAATCTTTATTTAAGGGTGAAGATGTTTCTCACAAAATCGTTGCCCCAATGCATCATTGAAATTCAAGCTGGAAAGATGATTTTAATATATCACTTGTACATTTTGTATTGCTCTTCTGGTGACAATGTAGTTTGTTTTTGTCAATTACCATTTTAATAATAGGGTAAAGAAAATTAAGTGGATTTTTGAAAGAAAACAATACTGTCAATATACTATTAAAACAAATTAAAATGGTAAAAGTGATTGTACTTTAAGTAAAAATAAAAGAGCCAAAATATCAATCCCAGTTTTGGATTACTTTAATTAAAAAAAAAAGCATACAGCAGAGGATAGTTTCAATCTGCCTACCTCTGGGTTATGAGCCCAGCATGCTTCCATTGCTGTACTCTGCTGCACATGTAAGTGCAAGAGATCCTGAAGCACTCACTCATCATGGGAAAGTACCAATGTGTTTCTTCATTGGTTGATGGAAGAAACATCTTACAAAAACTCTCCAGATTATTGACTTTTTAAAGTTTTTCTAGGAAACGTTTTAGATGAATGCTTATTAGCGTTTGTCAGTATGCACTTTCGCAAAGTGTCTCTGTGGCGCAATCAGTTAGTGTGTACGGCTATTAACTAAAAGGTTGGTGGTTCAATCCCACCCAGGGATGTAATTGACCTTGTTATCAGATTTTGGTGATCTTTAAGTAGACAAGTCAAAATTTCAAACCCCCTGTTATGGTGTAGGGTACCTGGCCTTCTCTGATTTAATCAGAGTTAGATTTGATTCATTGATTTTATAAAAACAGCTAGGAAGCACAATTTAGCAGTGGTTTGCAGAGAAAAAAAATATGCTGGCAGAAAAATCCAATTGAGTGATTAAACAGCTCTTCATTTTCTGGCTTTATTTTTATGCTAACAAATTTGTTCTCTGAAAAGTGTCCACAAAGCCAAGTCTCTGATTAACACCTTTGTAGGGATGGTTTTTCACCTATTACTAAATTAAACTTGCTTCATTGGAAAGGCAGCAAGATGCATCCTCATTTCAATGTCTCGTGAAATAATACAAGTTGACACCAGGAAACATTAACGCCACTGCATCCTTGCTGCTTTCTCATGTGGAAGTATGTTTAATGCGAAAACAAGGTGATATCTAATTATCACACAGGTAAGGAATTAAGAAAATCTTTATTTAAGGGTGAAGATGTTTCTCACAAAATCATTGCCCCAATGCATCATTGAAATTCAAGCTGGAAAGATGATTTTAATATATCACTTGTACATTTTGTATTGCTCTTCTGGTGACAATGTAGTTTGTTTTTGTCAATTACCATTTTAATAATAGGGTAAAGAAAATTAAGTGGATTTTTGAAAGAAATCAATACTGTCAATATACTATTAAAACAAATTAAAATGGTAAAAGTTATTGTACTTTAAGTAAAAATAAAAGAGCCAAAATATCAATCCCAGTTTTGGATTACTTTAATTAACAAAAAAAAAGCATATAGCAGAGGATAGTTTCAATCTGCCTACCTCTGGGTTATGGGCCCAGCATGCTTCCATTGCTGTACTCTGCTGCACATGTAAGTGCAAGAGATCCTGAAACACTCACTCATCATGGGAAAGTACCAATGTGTTTATTCGTTGGTTGATGGAAGAAACATCTTACAAAAACTCTCCAGATTATTGACTTTTTAAAGTTTTTCTAGGAAACGTTTTAGATGAATGCTTATTAGACCTTGTCAGTATATACTTTTGCAATGTGTCTCTGTGGCGCAATCAGTTAGTGTGTACGGCTATTAACCAAAAGGTTGGTGGATCAATCCCACCCAGGTACGTAATTGACCTTGTTATCAGATTTTGGTGATCTTTAAGTAGACAAGTCAAAATTTCAAACCCCCTGTTATGGTGTAGGGTACCTGGTCTTCTCTGATGTAATCAGAGTTAGATTTGATTCAGTGATTTTATAAAAACAGCTAGGAAGCACAATTTAGCAGTGGGTTGCAGAGAAAAAAAATATGCTGGCAGAAAAATCCAATTGAGTGATTAAACAGCTCTTTATTTTCTGGCTTTATTTTTATGCTAACAAATTTGTTCTCTGAAAAGTGTCCACAAAGCCAAGTCTCTGATTAACACCTTTGTAAGGATGGTTTTTCACCTATTACTAAATTAAACTTGCTTCATTGGAAAGGCAGCAAGATGCATCCTCATTTCAATGTCTACTGAAATAATACAGGTTGACACCAGGAAACATTAACGCCACTGCATCCTTGCTGCTTTCTCATGTGGAAGTCTGTTTAATGTGAAAACAAGGTGATATCTAATTAGCACACAGGTAAGGAATTAAGAAAATCTTTATTTAAGGGTGAAGATGTTTCTCACAAAATCGTTGCCCCAATGCATCATTGAAATTCAAGCTGGAAAGATGATTTTAATATATCACTTGTACATTTTGTATTGCTCTTCTGGTGACAATGTAGTTTGTTTTTGTCAATTACCATTTTAATAATAGGGTAAAGAAAATTAAGTGGATTTTTGAAAGAAAACAATACTGTCAATATACTATAAAAACAAATTAAAATGGTAAAAGTTATTGTACTTTAAGTAAAAATAAAAGAGCCAAAATATCAATCCCAGTTTTGCAGTGGCAAACGCAGGATTTGCATGGGGGGGTTTCCAGAACTGGGCGGAGCCAATCACGGGGGTGGGGACTGAGGTGACCCAGTATATGCTGGGTCCGTAAAACTAGTGTGTCTGTGTGTGTGTATATATATATATATATATATATATATATATGTACACATATATATATATATATATACACATATATCTACACACACACATATATATATATATATATATATATACACACACATACACACACACATACATATACATATACACGGGTGGTCTTCAGTATGCCGGCGGTCGGGCTCCCGGCGACCAGCATACCGGCGCCGGGAGCCTGACCGCCGGCATACCGACACTTATTCTACCTCGTGGGGGTCCACGACCCCCCTGGAGGGAGAATAGAATAGTGTGGCGCACGTAGCATGGCGAGCGCAGCGAGCCCGCAAGGGTCTCATTTGCGCTCGCCACACTGTTGGTAAGCCGGCCTCCCGGCACCGGTATGCTGTCGCCGGGAGGCCGGCCGCTGGGAGATCATAGTGAATCCATATACACATATACATAGCATATTAAACATGCATACATATATATATATATATATATATATATACACACACATACAGTACACATATATATACACATGTATATATATATATATCATATGTGTGTGTGTGTGTGTGTGTGTGTGTGTGTGTTTATATGTATGTATGTACGTACGTACGTACGTACGTACGTACGTACGTATGTATATACATGTGTATATATGTAGGCACATGGATATATATGTACTATAATTAAAAAAAAGTAAACTTTTATTGCACTTGCAAGTGCCACCAGGAAGACAGCAGGCTGCAGAGGACGCTAGACAGTCATTAATAATACTCATGCAGCTAAAACCCCCCCTGGGTGCGCCACTGTTTTGGATTACTTTAATTAACAAACAAAAAAATGCATATAGCAGAGGATAGTTTTAATCTGCCTACCTCTGGGTTATGGGCCCAGCATGCTTCCATTGCTGTACTCTGCTGCACATGTATGTGCAAGAGATCCTGAAGCACTCAATCATCATGGGAAAGTACCAATGTGTTTCTTCGTTGGTTGATAGAAGAAACATCTTACAAAAACTCTCCAGATTATTGACTTTTTTAAGTTTTTCTAGGAAACGTTTTAGATGAATGCTTATTAGCCTTTGTCAGTATGGACTTTTGCAAAGTGTCTCAATCAATTAGTGTGTACGGCTATTAACCAAAAGGTTGGTGGTTCAATCCCACCCAGGGTGACCTTGTTATCAGATTTTGGTGATCTTTAAGTAGACAAGTCAAATTTCATACCCCCTGTTATGGTGTAGGGTACCTGGCCTTCTCTGATGTAATCAGAGTTAGATTTGATTCAGTGATTTTATAAAAACATCTAGGAAGCACAATTTAGCAGTGGGTTGCAGAGAAAAAGAAATATGCTGGCAAAAAAATCAAATTGCGTGATTAAACAGCTCTTCATTTTCTGGCTTTATTTTTATGCTAACAAATTTGTTCTCTGAAAAGTGTCCACAAAGCCAAGTCTCTGATTAACACCTTTGTAGGGATGGTTTTTCACCTATTACTAAATTAAACTTGCTTCATTGGAAAGGCAGCAAGATGCATCCTCATTTCAATGGTAAGTCAACCTTCTTGCCCTATGTTCCCTCTCAACGGATGAAGACGCATCATTATCTACCGCAGTCATTTTGGCCCAATAGATATGCAAGAAGTTAAGATTCCCCTTTCTTTGCAGGTAGAGGAAGGAAAAGGAAGAGGTCTGTAGCCTCTTCAAGATCGCAGGACCAGAGATTGTCCTCTGCTTCTGCCAAATCCACTGCATGACACTGGGGCTTTCTTGCAGGAGCCCACACCAGTGGGGGCACGTCTAAAACTCTTCAGTCAGTTCTGGATTCATTCGGACCTGGACTCGTGGGTTTTACAAATAGTGTCCCAAGGGTACAAACTGGGGTTTCAAGACGTTCCCCCTCACCGATTGTTCAAATTGGCCTTAGTCAGCAGGGAGAAGGTGTCACAACTGAGGGCCTGAGCTGACGGGAGGCAGCCTCAGTTGTAGGGGCTGAGATGTACCGGAACCCGGGAGGTTGTATCAGACCCCTGGACATGTAAGTAATATGAATAATAACTGCCCGAAGGCGTGACCACGACAACTTGGATAAAAGTCAATGATGTTTATTATGACAACTCCGCAACACAGCAGCAGTAAAAGAAAACATAAAAGTCAGCAAAGAATAAATACAGTTCCTGGGTACTACAGGGTGGCAGGAGCCACAGGGCACTGGTAGTGTGAGATAGTTCTTATAATCTTCTAGATGGAAAGTCCTTACCAGGCCCGACTGTAGCAATGGAGATAACCCAGGATAGTACCAGCTGGTGTTCCAGGAAAAGCTGGGTTGCTGAAGATAAAACAGCTGCTGTGGATACTGGCTGGAACCAGACTGTTGTTAACACGGAGTGGATACTGGCTGGAACCAGTTAAATAATAAATGAAGCTTGAGAGCGATGCAATATGAGTAAAATGTAGAGTTTGAGAGCGGAGAAATAATAATACCGGTGGAGAGTGGTAAAGTGTAGAAAGGACACCGGCCCTTTAAGAGAAGCTGTACTCTGCTGGAAGCTGAGCTGGAAGCAGGTAATGTTGAAGCTGGAAACAGATGAATCCACAATGGATCAGAGAGTCAGGCTACACCGCAGGTGGAATGCTGGTGCGGGTCTCTATGGTGGAAGTCTTGAGACAGGAGCTGGAACCTGGAAGACAATCACAGGAGAGAGACAAACAGGAACTAGGTTTGACAACCAAAGCACTGACGCCTTCCTTGCTCAGGCACAGTGTATTTATACCTGCAGCAAGGAAGGGATTGGCTAGGCAATTATGCAGATTAACAATACTGACAACAGATTGGAGGAAATGATCAGCTGACAGAGTCCAAGATGGCTGCGCCCATGCAGACACTTGGAGGGAAGTTTGGTTTGTAATCCATGTGGTAATGAAAACAGTAATGGCGGCGCCGGCCACTGGAGACAGGAGACGCCCGGCTGACAAGTGCACATCCAACCACGCGGACACAGCGGAGACCGCGGCTGACGTAATCGCCACTCTGACACTCTGCATGCAGAAGCTCAGGGACGGCGGCGGAGGCCGCGGGAGACGCCATGCCAGATGTAATAAGGCGTTACTGTGACAGCGTCTCAGAGAGACAGGAGAGGATGCAGGAATGTGAACATTAGGATAACAGATGGGATCCGGTCCTGGAGCGCTGAGCCAGCCTTAGGAGGCATCTGATGGGTAAGAAATGGTGTCCAGATACCCGGATCGTGACAGAAGGTTTTTATTCAAGCCTCTTCGTGGTCCCGAAGCCGGACGGCTCAGTCAGACCAATCTTAAATCTGAAATCCCTCAATTTCTTCCTAAAGAAATTCAATTTCAAGATGGAATTTCTCAGGGCAGTGATCTCCAGTCCGGAGGACGGAGATTTCATGGTTTTGGTAGAGATGAGCGGGTTCGGTTTCTTTGAATCCGAACCCGCACGAACTTCACTTTTTTTTTCACGGGTCCGAGCGACTCGGATCTTCCCGCCTTGCTCGGTTAACCCGAGCGCGCCCGAACGTCATCATGACGCTGTCGGATTCTCGCGAGGCTCGGATTCTATCGCGAGACTCGGATTCTATATAAGGAGCCGCGCGTCGCCGCTATTTTCACACGTGCATTGAGATTGATAGGGAGAGGACGTGGCTGGCGTCCTCTCCATTTAGATTAGATTTAGAAGAGAGAGAGAGAGAGAGATTGCTGTGATACTGTAGATTAGAAGAGAGTGCAGACAGAGTTTAGTGACTGACGACCACAGTGACCAGTGACCACCAGAGACAGTGCAGTTGTTTGTTTTATTTAATATATCCGTTCTCTGCCTGAAAAAAACGATACACAGTCACACAGTGACTCAGTCTGTGTGCACTGCTCAGCCCAGTGTGCTGCACATCAATGTATTGTATATAAAGCTTATAATTGTGGGGGAGACTGGGGAGCACTGCAGGTTGTTATAGCAGGAGCCAGGAGTACATGATAAATAATATTATATTAAAATTAAACAGTGCACACTTTTGCTGCAGGAGTGCCACTGCCAGTGTGACTAGTGGTGACCAGTGCCTGACCACCAGTATATTAGTAGTATTGTATACTATCTCTTTATCAACCAGTCTATATTAGCAGCAGACACAGTACAGTGCGGTAGTTCACGGCTGTGTCGGCACTCGGCAGGCAGTCCGTCCATCCATAATTGTATTATAATATATACCACCTAACCGTGTTTTTTTTTTCATTCTTTATACCGTCGTCATACTAGTTGTTACGAGTATACTATCTCTTTATCAACCAGTGTACAGTGCGGTAGTTCACGGCTGTGGCTACCTCTGTGTCGGCACTCGGCAGGCAGTCCGTCCAACCATAATTGTATTATAATATATACCACCTAACCGTGGTTTTTTTTTCATTCTTTATACCGTCGTCATACTAGTTGTTACGAGTATACTACTATCTCTTTATCAACCAGTGTACAGTGCGGTAGTTCACGGCTGTGGCTACCTCTGTGTCGGCACTCGGCAGGCAGTCCGTCCATCCATAATTGTATTATAATATATACCACCTAACCGTGGTTTTTTTTTCATTCTTTATACCGTCGTCATACTAGTTGTTACGAGTATACTACTATCTCTTTATCAACCAGTGTACAGTGCGGTAGTTCACGGCTGTGGCTACCTCTGTGTCGGCACTCGGCAGGCAGTCCGTCCAACCATAATTGTATTATAATATATACCACCTAACCGTGGTTTTTTTTTCATTCTTTATACCGTCGTCATACTAGTTGTTACGAGTATACTACTATCTCTTTATCAACCAGTGTACAGTGCAGTAGTTCACGGCTGTGGCTACCTCTGTGTCGGCACTCGGCAGGCAGTCCGTCCAACCATAATTGTATTATATACCACCTAACCGTGGTTTTTTTTTCATTCTTTATACCGTCGTCATACTAGTTGTTACGAGTATACTACTATCTCTTTATCAACCAGTGTACAGTGCGGTAGTTCACGGCTGTGGCTACCTCTGTGTCGGCACTCGGCAGGCAGTCCGTCCAACCATAATTGTATTATAATATATACCACCTAACCGTGGTTTTTTTTTCATTCTTTATACCGTCGTCATACTAGTTGTTACGAGTATACTACTATCTCTTTATCAACCAGTGTACAGTGCGGTAGTTCACGGCTGTGGCTACCTCTGTGTCGGCACTCGGCAGGCAGTCCGTCCATCCATAATTGTATTATAATATATACCACCTAACCGTGGTTTTTTTTCATTCTTTATACCGTCGTCATACTAGTTGTTACGAGTATACTACTATCTCTTTATCAACCAGTGTACAGTGCGGTAGTTCACGGCTGTGGCTACCTCTGTGTCGGCACTCGGCAGGCAGTCCGTCCAACCATAATTGTATTATAATATATACCACCTAACCGTGGTTTTTTTTTCATTCTTTATACCGTCGTCATACTAGTTGTTACGAGTATACTACTATCTCTTTATCAACCAGTGTACAGTGCGGTAGTTCACGGCTGTGGCTACCTCTGTGTCGGCACTCGGCAGGCAGTCCGTCCAACCATAATTGTATTATAATATATACCACCTAACCGTGGTTTTTTTTTCATTCTTTATACCGTCGTCATACTAGTTGTTACGAGTATACTACTATCTCTTTATCAACCAGTGTACAGTGCGGTAGTTCACGGCTGTGGCTACCTCTGTGTCGGCACTCGGCAGGCAGTCCGTCCATCCATAATTGTATTATATACCACCTAACCGTGGTTTTTTTATACCACCTAACCGTGGCAGTCCGTCCATAATTGTATACTAGTATCCAATCCATCCATCTCCATTGTTTACCTGAGGTGCCTTTTAGTTCTGCCTATAAAATATGGAGAAC
Source organism: Pseudophryne corroboree (assembly GCF_028390025.1). NCBI lineage: Eukaryota > Metazoa > Chordata > Amphibia > Anura > Myobatrachidae > Pseudophryne > Pseudophryne corroboree. The sequence continues at coordinate 39,551 of NW_026970558.1, forward strand.
AAAAAAGTTGAGGTTCCAAAATTAGGGAAAGATCAAGATCCACTTCCACCTCGTGCTGAAGCTGCTGCCACTAGTCATGGCCGAGACGATGAAATGCCAGCAACGTCGTCTGCCAAGGCCGATGCCCAATGTCATAGTACAGAGCATGTCAAATCCAAAACACCAAATATCAGAAAAAAAAGGACTCCAAAACCTAAAATAAAATTGTCGGAGGAGAAGCGTAAACTTGCCAATATGCCATTTACCACACGGAGTGGCAAGGAACGGCTGAGGCCCTGGCCTATGTTCATGGCTAGTGGTTCAGCTTCACATGAGGATGGAAGCACTCAGCCTCTCGCTAGAAAACTGAAAAGACTCAAGCTGGCAAAAGCACCGCAAAGAACTGTGCGTTCTTTGAAATCCCAAATCCACAAGGAGAGTCCAATTGTGTCGGTTGCGATGCCTGACCTTCCCAACACTGGACGTGAAGAGCATGCGCCTTCCACCATTTGCACGCCCCCTGCAAGTGCTGGAAGGAGCACCCGCAGTCCAGTTCCTGATAGTCAGATTGAAGATGTCAGTGTTGAAGTACACCAGGATGAGGAGGATATGGGTGTTGCTGGCGCTGGGGAGGAAATTGACCAGGAGGATTCTGATGATGAGGTGGTTTGTTTAAGTCAGGCACCCGGGGAGACACCTGTTGTCCGTGGGAGGAATATGGCCGTTGACATGCCAGGTGAAAATACCAAAAAAATCAGCTCTTCGGTGTGGAGGTATTTCACCAGAAATGCGGACAACAGGTGTCAAGCCGTGTGTTCCCTTTGTCAAGCTGTAATAAGTAGGGGTAAGGACGTTAACCACCTCGGAACATCCTCCCTTATACGTCACCTGCAGCGCATTCATAATAAGTCAGTGACAAGTTCAAAAACTTTGGGTGACAGCGGAAGCAGTCCACTGACCAGTAAATCCCTTCCTCTTGTAACCAAGCTCACGCAAACCACCCCACCAACTCCCTCAGTGTCAATTTCCTCCTTCCCCAGGAATGCCAATAGTCCTGCAGGCCATGTCACTGGCAAGTCTGACGAGTCCTCTCCTGCCTGGGATTCCTCCGATGCATCCTTGCGTGTAACGCCTACTGCTGCTGGCGCTGCTGTTGTTGCCGCTGGGAGTCGATGGTCATCCCAGAGGGGAAGTCGTAAGCCCACTTGTACTACTTCCAGTAAGCAATTGACTGTTCAACAGTCCTTTGCGAGGAAGATGAAATATCACAGCAGTCATCCTACTGCAAAGCGGATAACTGAGTCCTTGACAACTATGTTGGTGTTAGACGTGCGTCCGGTATCCGCCGTTAGTTCACAGGGAACTAGACAATTTATTGAGGCAGTGTGCCCCCGTTACCAAATACCATCTAGGTTCCACTTCTCTAGGCAGGCGATACCGAGAATGTACACGGACGTCAGAAAAAGACTCACCAGTGTCCTAAAAAATGCAGTTGTACCCAATGTCCACTTAACCACGGACATGTGGACAAGTGGAGCAGGGCAGGGTCAGGACTATATGACTGTGACAGCCCACTGGGTAGATGTATGGACTCCCGCCGCAAGAACAGCAGCGGCGGCACCAGTAGCAGCATCTCGCAAACGCCAACTCTTTCCTAGGCAGGCTACGCTTTGTATCACCGCTTTCCAGAATACGCACACAGCTGAAAACCTCTTACGGCAACTGAGGAAGATCATCGCGGAATGGCTTACCCCAATTGGACTCTCCTGTGGATTTGTGGCATCGGACAACGCCAGCAATATTGTGTGTGCATTAAATATGGGCAAATTCCAGCACGTCCCATGTTTTGCACATACCTTGAATTTGGTGGTGCAGAATTTTTTAAAAAACGACAGGGGCGTGCAAGAGATGCTGTCGGTGGCCAGAAAAATTGCGGGACACTTTCGGCGTACAGGCACCACGTACAGAAGACTGGAGCACCACCAAAAACTACTGAACCTGCCCTGCCATCATCTGAAGCAAGAAGTGGTAACGAGGTGGAATTCAACCCTCTATATGCTTCAGAGGTTGGAGGAGCAGCAAAAGGCCATTCAAGCCTATACAATTGAGCACGATATAGGAGATGGAATGCACCTGTCTCAAGTGCAGTGGAGAATGATTTCAACGTTGTGCAAGGTTCTGATGCCCTTTGAACTTGCCACACGTGAAGTCAGTTCAGACACTGCCAGCCTGAGTCAGGTCATTCCCCTCATCAGGCTTTTGCAGAAGAAGCTGGAGGCATTGACGAAGGAGCTAACACGGAGCGATTCCGCTAGGCATGTGGGACTTGTGGATGCAGCCCTTAATTCGCTTAACAAGGATTCACGGGTGGTCAATCTGTTGAAATCAGAGCACTACATTTTGGCCACCGTGCTCGATCCTAGATTTAAAGCCTACCTTGGATCTCTCTTTCCGGCAGACACAGGTCTGCTGGGGTTGAAAGACCTGCTGGTGACAAAATTGTCAAGTCAAGCGGAACGCGACCTGTCAACATCTCCTCCTTCACATTCTCCCGCAACTAGGGGTGCGAGGAAAAGGCTCAGAATTCCAAGCCCACCCGCTGGCGGTGATGCAGGGCAGTCTGGAGCGACTGCTGATGCTGACATCTGGTCCGGACTGAAGGACCTGACAACGATTACGGACATGTCGTCTACTGTCACTGCATATGATTCTCTCAACATTGATAGAATGGTGGAGGATTATATGAGTGACCGCATCCAAGTAGGCACGTCACACAGTCCGTACTTATACTGGCAGGAAAAAGAGGCAATTTGGAGGCCCTTGCACAAACTGGCTTTATTCTACCTAAGTTGCCCTCCCACAAGTGTGTACTCCGAAAGAGTGTTTAGTGCCGCCGCTCACCTTGTCAGCAATCGGCGTACGAGGTTACATCCAGAAAATGTGGAGAAGATGATGTTCATTAAAATGAATTATAATCAATTCCTCCGCGGAGACATTGACCAGCAGCAATTGCCTCCACAAAGTACACAGGGAGCTGAGATGGTGGATTCCAGTGGGGACGAATTGATAATCTGTGAGGAGGGGGATGTACACGGTGATATATCGGAGGGTGAAGATGAGGTGGACATCTTGCCTCTGTAGAGCCAGTTTGTGCAAGGAGAGATTAATTGCTTCTTTTTTGGGGGGGGTCCAAACCAACCCGTCATATCAGTCACAGTCGTGTGGCAGACCCTGTCACTGAAATGATGGGTTGGTTAAAGTGTGCATGTCCTGTTTTGTTTATACAACATAAGGGTGGGTGGGAGGGCCCAAGGATAATTCCATCTTGCACCTCTTTTTTCTTTTCTTTTTCTTTGCATCATGTGCTGATTGGGGAGGGTTTTTTGGAAGGGACATCCTGCGTGACACTGCAGTGCCACTCCTAGATGGGCCCGGTGTTTGTGTCGGCCACTAGGGTCGCTAATCTTACTCACACAGCTACCTCATTGCGCCTCTTTTTTTCTTTGCGTCATGTGCTGTTTGGGGAGGGTTTTTTGGAAGGGACATCCTGCGTGACACTGCAGTGCCACTCCTAGATGTGCCCGGTGTTTGTGTCGGCCACTAGGGTCGCTAATCTTACTCACACAGCTACCTCATTGCGCCTCTTTTTTTCTTTGCGTCATGTGCTGTTTGGGGAGGGTTTTTTGGAAGGGACATCCTGCGTGACACTGCAGTGCCACTCCTAGATGTGCCCGGTGTTTGTGTCGGCCACTAGGGTCGCTAATCTTACTCACACAGTCAGCTACCTCATTGCGCCTCTTTTTTTCTTTGCGTCATGTGCTGTTTGGGGAGGGTTTTTTGGAAGGGCCATCCTGCGTGACACTGCAGTGCCACTCCTAGATGGGCCCGGTGTTTGTGTCGGCCACTAGGGTCGCTAATCTTACTCACACAGCTACCTCATTGCGCCTCTTTTTTTCTTTGCGTCATGTGCTGTTTGGGGAGGGTTTTTTGGAAGGGACATCCTGCGTGACACTGCAGTGCCACTCCTAGATGGGCCCGGTGTTTGTGTCGGCCACTAGGGTCGCTTATCTTACTCACACAGCGACCTCGGTGCAAATTTTAGGACTAAAAATAATATTGTGAGGTGTGAGGTATTCAGAATAGACTGAAAATGAGTGTAAATTATGGTTTTTGAGGTTAATAATACTTTGGGATCAAAATGACCCCCAAATTCTATGATTTAAGCTGTTTTTTAGGGTTTTTGGAAAAAAACACCCGAATCCAAAACACACCCGAATCCGACAAAAATAATTCGGTGAGGTTTTGCCAAAACGCGTTCGAACCCAAAACACGGCCGCGGAACCGAACCCAAAACCAAAACACAAAACCCGAAAAATTTCAGGCGCTCATCTCTAGGTTTTGGTAGACATAAAGGATGCCTGCTTACATGTTCCCATTTAGCCACTGCCTCAAGCTACCTAAGGTTTGCAATTCAGGATTGTCATTACCAATTTCAGACATTGCCGTTTGGTCTGTCCACGGCTCCGAGGATTTTCACCAGGGTGATGGCGGAAATTATGGTTCTCCTTCGCAAGCAAGGAGTCACAATTATCCCGTACTTGGATGATCTCCTGATAAAGGCGAGATCCAGGGACCAGTTGGTGCAAAACATTGCACTCTCCCTGACAGTTCTTCAACAACATGGTTGGCTCCTAAACTTGCCAAAATCGCAGTTGGTCCCAATGACGCGGTTGTTGTTTTTGGGAGTCATACTGTTAGGCGCCGGGGTCCGCTTGATGGTCTGCGCGGCCCGGCGCCTAGCAACTAGAGACGCCGTGCACGTACAGCCGCCGGCTCCCTAGCAACGCTAGACGCCGGGCGCGCTGAGCCGCACGGACCCTAGCAACGGGGACGCCACTGGCGGACTGCGTTCCCCGTTGCTAGGCTTTAGGAAATTAAGATATTCACCTGCTCTCTGGCCGTGCAGCAAGGCAGCTGCACGGCATTTATTCTAATCAGCCATTAGCAGCTGATTGGAGGACTCCTTGTTAAATACACTCCCAGGGCTTCTCACAGACGCCGGTAATAGCTTCCTGCATGCTGCCTTTGTTTGCCGAGAGTCTGTTTCCAGTCCTGCTGTATCCGGTCATTCCAGTCCGCAGAAGTCCGGTATTCGGGAGTTGTCATCTCATCCCAAGAGGTCGTTTGGTTCCCTGGAGTCCTGACTGATCACCGTTTTATATCCAGTGGTGTTCGTGAGTTGCGGCTCTGCCGTGTGTTGCGGCTCAGCCGCTTTACCTTTTATATTTTGTGTTTGGAGCATTTGCGGAGGGTTCCGCTTCCACAAGTCCTCTCTGGTACTTGGCGGTGCCGGGTAGGAGAATTGGACAAGTGGATATTTTGGTTGTCCTTTTTCCTGGCGGTTTCTCCGCACATATTATAGTTTTGAGTTTGCTTAGCCCCTGGCCTGGTTGTTTAGTTAGAGGGCCTCTTGTTATCACCCTGTCTCGGGTTTCCCTTTGTCTCTCATTAAGACCGGGGGGCATCGAAGTTGGGCAGACATAATCCGCCCTTCAAAAGCGGCTGCCAAGGGCTCAAGAAACCATAGTCTCGCAGGGGATTTCTGACAACACGGGTGAGACAAAAGAGTAAGGGTGCCAGGGGCTATTTTCCTGTCCTGCTCCCTTCCCCAGCATTCAGTTCCAGTGCTCCAGTCCTTGCCATAAGATCTTCTCTGACCAGAGTGCTGGAATCATAACATTATTACCGGCCATACCAAAACTTAAAATTAAACGGGGTTTAATTTTTTCTCATTCAGTTTTGTGAGAGTTTATCGGCCTCATGAATCCAACAGGTTTAGGGCCAAATCCTGGTCAGCTCTTAGTCAGCCAGATTCAAGAACTTACTCAGATGGTTCAGGATCTTTCTCTTCGGGTGAAGTCGCAGGAAGATCTTTTGCGAGCTTCCCCAAGGGTAGTCCCTGAACCAAAGATGCATTTGCCTGACCGTTTTTCTGGTGATAGAAAAGAGTTTTTTAATTTTAAAGAATCCTGTAAACTTTATTTTCATTTAAGACCGACTTCCTCGGGTACTGAATCTCAGCGGGTAGGGTTTATTATTTCTTTGCTCCAGGGGGATCCTCAGACCTGGGCATTTGGTTTAAGAGCAGAGGATCCGGCATTGTTGTCAGTTGACGCTTTTTTTGAGTCTTTAGGGCTCTTGTATGATGACCCTGATAGAGAGGCGTCCGCTGAAAGTCAGTTGCGCGCTCTCAGACAGGGTAGAAATCCTGCAGAGGTTTATTGTACGGAGTTTCGCCGTTGGTCGAACGACTGTGGCTGGAATGACCCAGCCCTGCGCAGTCAGTTTCGCCTCGGCTTATCAGAGTCTATAAAAGACAGTCTCCTTCAGTACCCCGCTCCTGAGACTCTCGATAAACTCATGGAGCTTTCTATTAAGATTGATCGTCGTCTCAGAGAGCGGAGGGCTGAAAAAGGAGCACCTGTAAGGTCAAGTCCGTGTGTATATTCCATTCCTGAAGACGTAGAGGAGACCATGCAGATGGGTCTCTCCCGGCTGTCTCCTGAAGAAAGAGCCAGAAGGCAAAATTCTGGTCTTTGTCTGTACTGTGGGGGTAAGGGACATTTTGCTCGTAATTGTCCGAACAAGTCGGGAAACGCTTTGACCAGGTGAATTGTGAGGGGGTTCACCTAGGTCTGCAGCTTATCTCCTCGAATAACTCCCTTTTAGTCCCAGTTAAAGTTTCCTTTGGCAGCCTCAGTTCTTCGGTGTCGGCTTTTGTTGACAGTGGAGCTGCAGGAAACTTTATGGATTTAACTTGGGCTAAGGCCTTAGGCATTCCTCAGTTACCTTTGGGTAGGTGTGTCACCATGCATGGCTTAGATGGGAGTCCGCTGTCTAATGGGATTATTTCTCTCCGTACACCCCCTGTACTACTTACAGTAGGAGCTCTACATTCCGAGAAAATCGAGTTCTTTCTTACACATTGCCCAGCAGTTCCAGTTGTTCTGGGTCACCCTTGGCTGGCCTTTCATAATCCCACCATTGATTGGCGGTCGGGGGAGTGTTCACATTGGGGTACTTTTTGTGATAAGGAATGTATCACGTTTCCAGTCAGAGCAGCAGCTATCATTCCAGAACTCATTCCGGTGGAATACCAGGAGTTTGCTGATGTTTTCTCCAAAGGCAATGCGGACATTCTGCCTCCCCATCGGCCTTATGATTGTGCTATTGAGTTAATTCCTGGTGCCGCATTGCCAAAGGGAAGATTATATGCATTATCCGGGCCAGAAACTGCGGCTATGAATGATTATGTAAAGGAGAGCCTTGAGAAAGGATTTATTAGACCATCAAAATCTCCTTTAAGTGCAGGCTTCTTCTTTGTGGAGAAAAAGGATGGCTCGCTTAGACCTTGCATTGATTTTAGAGCCCTGAATAAGATCTCAGTTAAAAACACCTATCCTTTGCCGTTGATTTCTGTACTCTTTGATCAGTTACGTTCTGCTGTGATTTTTTCTAAAATTGACCTTAGAGGAGCGTACAACCTCATCCGAATTAAATCTGGAGATGAGTGGAAAACGGCCTTCAGTACTCAGTCGGGTCACTACGAATACCTGGTGATGCCGTTCGGCCTGTCCAATGCTCCGGCAGTTTTTCAAGACCTCATTAACGATGTGCTCCGTGACTTCCTAGGGAAATTCGTGGTCGTTTACTTAGACGACATCCTGATTTTTTCTAAATCAATGGAACAACATGTTACCCAGGTGCGTCTGGTTCTTCAAAAGTTATGTGTGAATCATTTATATGCCAAGCTGGAGAAGTGTGAGTTTCATGTCACGGAAGTATCTTTTTTAGGGTACATAATTTCCCCTCAGGGATTTTCCATGGAACCAAAGAAACTCCAGGCCATCCTTAGTTGGGCGCAACCCACCAATTAAAAGCAATTAAGCGTTTTTTAGGGTTTGCGAATTATTATAGGAGGTTCATTCATTCTTTTTCTGACCTGGTTGCTCCCATTGTAGCTCTGACAAAGAAAGGAGCGGATCCTACCAACTGGTCGCGTGAAGCTGAGTTGTCCTTCCGGGCCTTGAAACAAGCCTTTGTCTCGGCTCCAGTCCTCAGACATCCTAATCCGGAATTGCCCTTTGTGGTGGAGGTTGATGCCTCGGAGGTTGGAGTGGGGGCTATCCTTTCTCAAAAGGATCCGGAGTCTCTGGAGTTACATCCTTGTGCCTTTATGTCCAGGAAATTCTCCTCCGCTGAATCCAACTATGACGTTGGTAATCGGGAGTTACTGGCGGTAAAATGGGCTTTCGAGGAGTGGAGGCATTGGCTGGAGGGAGCAAAACATACTATTTCGGTATTGACTGACCATAAGAACCTGCAATACATTGAATCGGCTAAGCGGCTTAATGCCCGGCAGGCACGTTGGGCATTATTTTTTACGCGTTTCAAATTTATAATCACTTTCAGGCCTGGTTCCAAGAATACTAAGGCTGATGCCCTGTCACATAGCTTTCTTCCGGTTCACAATAACAATCCTGTTACCCCCATACTTCCATCTTCGGTCATCTGGGCGGGCCTCACACAAGATTTATTTACCCAGTTAAAACAGCTTCAACACCAAGCTCCTAGAATTACTCCTGCTGGTCGTCTTTACGTCCCTGAGTTTTTGAGAGTTACTGTTTTAACGGAATTCCATGATAACAAAGTTTCAGGGCATCCAGGAGTCTCTAAGACATTGGAGTTAGTCTCTCGCTCAGTATGGTGGCCTGGTCTTTCTAAAGACGTCAAGGAATTTGTTTATTAATGTCAGGTTTGTGCACAGCATAAGGTTCATCGGGCAACTTATGCCCTTAAATGTTCCTCTCAGGCCGTGGTCTCATATTTCCATGGATTTTGTGGTTGACCTTCCCCTTTCAGCCGGATTCCGAGTCATATGGGTGGTAGTGGACCGTTTTAGTAAAATGGCTCATTTTATTGCTCTTCCCCGATTGCCTTCTGCCCAAGGGTTGGCAGTTTTGTTTCTCCGCCATGTATTCAGGCTTCATGGGTTGCCTACTGATATTGTTTCTGATCGGGGTCCACAATTCATCGCACAATTCTGGAAATGTTTTTGTGCCTCATTGAAGATGAAATTGTCGTTAACATCCGGTTACCACCCACAATCCAACGGGCAAACCGAACGAGTTAATCAATCATTGAAACAATATTTGCGCTTGTATTCAGCCAAACTCCAGAATGATTGGTCCGAGTTTCTTCCGTTGGCTGAATTTGCTTACAATAATTCTTGTCATTCCTCCACTAAAGAGTCTCCATTCTTTTCAGTTTTTGGTTTTCACCCCAGAGCTAATTCTTTTTTTCATCATTCCTCAGTCTCCTCGCTTACCTTAACCTCCCATCTCAGAGCCATTTGGAAAAAGGTGCACCTTGCTCTCAGAAAAGCGGCCTTTCGAGAGAAGAAATTTTCTGACAGGCTCCGACGTCCTTGCACTTTTAAGGCGGGAGATAGGGTGTGGTTGTCGACTCGCAACATCAGACTTCGACAATCCTCAGCTAGACTGGGACCCAAATTTATTGGGCCATTTCTTATTATTAAAAGAGTCAACCCAGTTGCCTTTCGGTTACGTTTACCAAGATCTCTCAGGATTGGAAATACGTTTCATTGTTCCCTGTTGAAACAATACGTTTCTTCCAGTAGATTTCCTCGGAAGATCTCTCAGGGTAGATCTCCAGTGGATGTACAGGGACAACAGGAGTTCTTGGTAGAGAAGGTTCTCGATTCCAAATTGTCCTGGGATCGGCTGTATTTTCTGGTTCACTGGAAAGGCTATGGTCCGGAGGAAAGGTCTTGGGTCCTGGATAAGGATCTTCATGCCCCGAGGCTCAAGAGGGCATTTTTTCGGGAATTTCCTCAGAAACCTGGCTTTAGGGGTTCCTTGACCCCTCCTCAAGGGGGGGGTACTGTTAGGCGCCAGGGTCCGCTTGATGGTCTGCGCGGCCCGGCGCCTAGCAACTAGAGATGCCGTGCACGTACAGCCGCCGGCTCCCTAGCAACGCTAGACGCCGGGCGCGCTGAGCCGCACGGACCCTAGCAACGGGGACGCCACTGGCGGACCGCGTTCCCCGTTGCTAGGCTTTAGGAAATTAAGATATTCACCTGCTCTCTGGCCGTGCAGCAAGGCAGCTGCACGGCATTTATTCTAATCAGCCATTAGCAGCTGATTGGAGGACTCCTTGTTAAATACACTCCCAGGGCTTCTCACAGACGCCGGTAATAGCTTCCTGCATGCTGCCTTTGTTTGCCGAGAGTCTGTTTCCAGTCCTGCTGTATCCGGTCATTCCAGTCCGCAGAAGTCCGGTATTCGGGAGTTGTCATCTCATCCCAAGAGGTCGTTTGGTTCCCTGGAGTCCTGACTGATCACCGTTTTATATCCAGTGGTGTTCGTGAGTTGCGGCTCTGCCGTGTGTTGCGGCTCAGCCGCTTTACCTTTTATATTTTGTGTTTGGAGCATTTGCGGAGGGTTCCGCTTCCACAAGTCCTCTCTGGTACTTGGCGGTGCCGGGTAGGAGAATTGGACAAGTGGATATTTTGGTTGTCCTTTTTCCTGGCGGTTTCTCCGCACATATTATAGTTTTGAGTTTGCTTAGCCCCTGGCCTGGTTGTTTAGTTAGAGGGCCTCTTGTTATCACCCTGTCTCGGGTTTCCCTTTGTCTCTCATTAAGACCGGGGGGCATCGAAGTTGGGCAGACATAATCCGCCCTTCAAAAGCGGCTGCCAAGGGCTCAAGAAACCATAGTCTCGCAGGGGATTTCTGACAACACGGGTGAGACAAAAGAGTAAGGGTGCCAGGGGCTATTTTCCTGTCCTGCTCCCTTCCCCAGCATTCAGTTCCAGTGCTCCAGTCCTTGCCATAAGATCTTCTCTGACCAGAGTGCTGGAATCATAACATTATTACCGGCCATACCAAAACTTAAAATTAAACGGGGTTTAATTTTTTCTCATTCAGTTTTGTGAGAGTTTATCGGCCTCATGAATCCAACAGGTTTAGGGCCAAATCCTGGTCAGCTCTTAGTCAGCCAGATTCAAGAACTTACTCAGATGGTTCAGGATCTTTCTCTTCGGGTGAAGTCGCAGGAAGATCTTTTGCGAGCTTCCCCAAGGGTAGTCCCTGAACCAAAGATGCATTTGCCTGACCGTTTTTCTGGTGATAGAAAAGAGTTTTTTAATTTTAAAGAATCCTGTAAACTTTATTTTCATTTAAGACCGACTTCCTCGGGTACTGAATCTCAGCGGGTAGGGTTTATTATTTCTTTGCTCCAGGGGGATCCTCAGACCTGGGCATTTGGTTTAAGAGCAGAGGATCCGGCATTGTTGTCAGTTGACGCTTTTTTTGAGTCTTTAGGGCTCTTGTATGATGACCCTGATAGAGAGGCGTCCGCTGAAAGTCAGTTGCGCGCTCTCAGACAGGGTAGAAATCCTGCAGAGGTTTATTGTACGGAGTTTCGCCGTTGGTCGAACGACTGTGGCTGGAATGACCCAGCCCTGCGCAGTCAGTTTCGCCTCGGCTTATCAGAGTCTATAAAAGACAGTCTCCTTCAGTACCCCGCTCCTGAGACTCTCGATAAACTCATGGAGCTTTCTATTAAGATTGATCGTCGTCTCAGAGAGCGGAGGGCTGAAAAAGGAGCACCTGTAAGGTCAAGTCCGTGTGTATATTCCATTCCTGAAGACGTAGAGGAGACCATGCAGATGGGTCTCTCCCGGCTGTCTCCTGAAGAAAGAGCCAGAAGGCAAAATTCTGGTCTTTGTCTGTACTGTGGGGGTAAGGGACATTTTGCTCGTAATTGTCCGAACAAGTCGGGAAACGCTTTGACCAGGTGAATTGTGAGGGGGTTCACCTAGGTCTGCAGCTTATCTCCTCGAATAACTCCCTTTTAGTCCCAGTTAAAGTTTCCTTTGGCAGCCTCAGTTCTTCGGTGTCGGCTTTTGTTGACAGTGGAGCTGCAGGAAACTTTATGGATTTAACTTGGGCTAAGGCCTTAGGCATTCCTCAGTTACCTTTGGGTAGGTGTGTCACCATGCATGGCTTAGATGGGAGTCCGCTGTCTAATGGGATTATTTCTCTCCGTACACCCCCTGTACTACTTACAGTAGGAGCTCTACATTCCGAGAAAATCGAGTTCTTTCTTACACATTGCCCAGCAGTTCCAGTTGTTCTGGGTCACCCTTGGCTGGCCTTTCATAATCCCACCATTGATTGGCGGTCGGGGGAGTGTTCACATTGGGGTACTTTTTGTGATAAGGAATGTATCACGTTTCCAGTCAGAGCAGCAGCTATCATTCCAGAACTCATTCCGGTGGAATACCAGGAGTTTGCTGATGTTTTCTCCAAAGGCAATGCGGACATTCTGCCTCCCCATCGGCCTTATGATTGTGCTATTGAGTTAATTCCTGGTGCCGCATTGCCAAAGGGAAGATTATATGCATTATCCGGGCCAGAAACTGCGGCTATGAATGATTATGTAAAGGAGAGCCTTGAGAAAGGATTTATTAGACCATCAAAATCTCCTTTAAGTGCAGGCTTCTTCTTTGTGGAGAAAAAGGATGGCTCGCTTAGACCTTGCATTGATTTTAGAGCCCTGAATAAGATCTCAGTTAAAAACACCTATCCTTTGCCGTTGATTTCTGTACTCTTTGATCAGTTACGTTCTGCTGTGATTTTTTCTAAAATTGACCTTAGAGGAGCGTACAACCTCATCCGAATTAAATCTGGAGATGAGTGGAAAACGGCCTTCAGTACTCAGTCGGGTCACTACGAATACCTGGTGATGCCGTTCGGCCTGTCCAATGCTCCGGCAGTTTTTCAAGACCTCATTAACGATGTGCTCCGTGACTTCCTAGGGAAATTCGTGGTCGTTTACTTAGACGACATCCTGATTTTTTCTAAATCAATGGAACAACATGTTACCCAGGTGCGTCTGGTTCTTCAAAAGTTATGTGTGAATCATTTATATGCCAAGCTGGAGAAGTGTGAGTTTCATGTCACGGAAGTATCTTTTTTAGGGTACATAATTTCCCCTCAGGGATTTTCCATGGAACCAAAGAAACTCCAGGCCATCCTTAGTTGGGCGCAACCCACCAATTAAAAGCAATTAAGCGTTTTTTAGGGTTTGCGAATTATTATAGGAGGTTCATTCATTCTTTTTCTGACCTGGTTGCTCCCATTGTAGCTCTGACAAAGAAAGGAGCGGATCCTACCAACTGGTCGCGTGAAGCTGAGTTGTCCTTCCGGGCCTTGAAACAAGCCTTTGTCTCGGCTCCAGTCCTCAGACATCCTAATCCGGAATTGCCCTTTGTGGTGGAGGTTGATGCCTCGGAGGTTGGAGTGGGGGCTATCCTTTCTCAAAAGGATCCGGAGTCTCTGGAGTTACATCCTTGTGCCTTTATGTCCAGGAAATTCTCCTCCGCTGAATCCAACTATGACGTTGGTAATCGGGAGTTACTGGCGGTAAAATGGGCTTTCGAGGAGTGGAGGCATTGGCTGGAGGGAGCAAAACATACTATTTCGGTATTGACTGACCATAAGAACCTGCAATACATTGAATCGGCTAAGCGGCTTAATGCCCGGCAGGCACGTTGGGCATTATTTTTTACGCGTTTCAAATTTATAATCACTTTCAGGCCTGGTTCCAAGAATACTAAGGCTGATGCCCTGTCACATAGCTTTCTTCCGGTTCACAATAACAATCCTGTTACCCCCATACTTCCATCTTCGGTCATCTGGGCGGGCCTCACACAAGATTTATTTACCCAGTTAAAACAGCTTCAACACCAAGCTCCTAGAATTACTCCTGCTGGTCGTCTTTACGTCCCTGAGTTTTTGAGAGTTACTGTTTTAACGGAATTCCATGATAACAAAGTTTCAGGGCATCCAGGAGTCTCTAAGACATTGGAGTTAGTCTCTCGCTCAGTATGGTGGCCTGGTCTTTCTAAAGACGTCAAGGAATTTGTTTATTAATGTCAGGTTTGTGCACAGCATAAGGTTCATCGGGCAACTTATGCCCTTAAATGTTCCTCTCAGGCCGTGGTCTCATATTTCCATGGATTTTGTGGTTGACCTTCCCCTTTCAGCCGGATTCCGAGTCATATGGGTGGTAGTGGACCGTTTTAGTAAAATGGCTCATTTTATTGCTCTTCCCCGATTGCCTTCTGCCCAAGGGTTGGCAGTTTTGTTTCTCCGCCATGTATTCAGGCTTCATGGGTTGCCTACTGATATTGTTTCTGATCGGGGTCCACAATTCATCGCACAATTCTGGAAATGTTTTTGTGCCTCATTGAAGATGAAATTGTCGTTAACATCCGGTTACCACCCACAATCCAACAGGCAAACCGAACGAGTTAATCAATCATTGAAACAATATTTGCGCTTGTATTCAGCCAAACTCCAGAATGATTGGTCCGAGTTTCTTCCGTTGGCTGAATTTGCTTACAATAATTCTTGTCATTCCTCCACTAAAGAGTCTCCATTCTTTTCAGTTTTTGGTTTTCACCCCAGAGCTAATTCTTTTTTTCATCATTCCTCAGTCTCCTCGCTTACCTTAACCTCCCATCTCAGAGCCATTTGGAAAAAGGTGCACCTTGCTCTCAGAAAAGCGGCCTTTCGAGAGAAGAAATTTTCTGACAGGCTCCGACGTCCTTGCACTTTTAAGGCGGGAGATAGGGTGTGGTTGTCGACTCGCAACATCAGACTTCGACAATCCTCAGCTAGACTGGGACCCAAATTTATTGGGCCATTTCTTATTATTAAAAGAGTCAACCCAGTTGCCTTTCGGTTACGTTTACCAAGATCTCTCAGGATTGGAAATACGTTTCATTGTTCCCTGTTGAAACAATACGTTTCTTCCAGTAGATTTCCTCGGAAGATCTCTCAGGGTAGATCTCCAGTGGATGTACAGGGACAACAGGAGTTCTTGGTAGAGAAGGTTCTCGATTCCAAATTGTCCTGGGATCGGCTGTATTTTCTGGTTCACTGGAAAGGCTATGGTCCGGAGGAAAGGTCTTGGGTCCTGGATAAGGATCTTCATGCCCCGAGGCTCAAGAGGGCATTTTTTCGGGAATTTCCTCAGAAACCTGGCTTTAGGGGTTCCTTGACCCCTCCTCAAGGGGGGGGTACTGTTAGGCGCCAGGGTCCGCTTGATGGTCTGCGCGGCCCGGCGCCTAGCAACTAGAGATGCCGTGCACGTACAGCCGCCGGCTCCCTAGCAACGCTAGACGCCGGGCGCGCTGAGCCGCACGGACCCTAGCAACGGGGACGCCACTGGCGGACCGCGTTCCCCGTTGCTAGGCTTTAGGAAATTAAGATATTCACCTGCTCTCTGGCCGTGCAGCAAGGCAGCTGCACGGCATTTATTCTAATCAGCCATTAGCAGCTGATTGGAGGACTCCTTGTTAAATACACTCCCAGGGCTTCTCACAGATGCCGGTAATAGCTTCCTGCATGCTGCCTTTGTTTGCTGAGAGTCTGTTTCCAGTCCTGCTGTATCCGGTCATTCCAGTCCGCAGAAGTCCGGTATTCGGGAGTTGTCATCTCATCCCAAGAGGTCGTTTGGTTCCCTGGAGTCCTGACTGATCACCGTTTTATATCCAGTGGTGTTCGTGAGTTGCGGCTCTGCCGTGTGTTGCGGCTCAGCCGCTTTACCTTTTATATTTTGTGTTTGGAGCATTTGCGGAGGGTTCCGCTTCCACAAGTCCTCTCTGGTACTCGGCGGTGCCGGGTAGGAGAATTGGACAAGTGGATATTTTGGTTGTCCTTTTTCCTGGCGGTTTCTCCGCACATATTATAGTTTTGAGTTTGCTTATCCCCTGGCCTGGTTGTTTAGTTAGAGGGCCTCTTGTTATCACCCTGTCTCGGGTTTCCCTTTGTCTCTCATTAAGACCGGGGGGCATCGAAGTTGGGCAGACATAATCCGCCCTTCAGACGCGGCTGCCAAGGGCTCAAGAAACCATAGTCTCGCAGGGGATTTCTGACAACACGGGTGAGACAACAGAGTTAGGGCGCCAGGGGCTATTTTCCTGTCCTGCTCCCTTCCCCAGCATTCCGTTCCAGTGCTCCGGTCCTTGCCATAAGATCTTCTCTGACCAGAGTGCTGGAATCATAACACATACTGGACACAGAAGAGGTTTTCTTCCAGTGGAAAGGCTATGGAGATCCAGAGTCTGGTCAAACAAATTCTGAAACCAGCAAGAGTGTTAATCCATCAATGCATTCAGTTGCTGGGGAAGATGGTTGTGGCCTACGAGGCCATTCAGTTTGGCAGGTTCCATGCCAGAGTGTTCCAGTGGAACCTGTTGGACAATTGGTCCGGATCCCACCTACACATGCACCGGAGGATAATCCTGTCTTCCAAGACCAGAATCTCACTCCATTGGTGGCTGCACAGTTCTCACCTCCTAGAGGGGCGATGGTTCGGGATCCAGGACTGGATCCTAGGGACCACAGATGCAACCCTCCGAGGCTGAGGAGCAGTCACACAGGGGTAAAAAAACGTCCAAGGAAGATGGTCAAGTCAGGAAAGTTGTCTCCACATAAATGTTCTGGAGTTAAGGGCCATTTAATAACTGCAGACACAGTACACACTGGGACGGGTGCCCAGCATCCTCAACAGACTAAGAGAAAAGGATTTACCGGTAGGTATTAAAATCCTAGTTTCTCTAACGTCCTAGAGGATGCTGGGGACTCCGTAAGGACCATGGGGATAGACGGGCTCCACAGAGTTCATGATCTTCACTGAGGTAGCGTACAGCACTGCAGCTCTGCGCCATTGCTCCCATACACCTCACATACTCCGGTCACTGTAAGGGTGCAGGGCGCAGGGGAGGCGCCCTGGGCAGCAATATAAACCTCTTTTTGGCAAAAATATAACATATATACAGCTGGGCACTGTATATATGTATGAGCCCCCACCAATTTTACAGTTTAAGCGGGACAGAAGCCCGCCGCCGAGGGGGCGGGGCTTCTCCCTCAGCACTCACCAGCGCCATTTTTTCTCCACAGCACCGCTGAGAGGAAGCTCCCCGGACTCTCCCCTGCTTATACCACGGTAGAGAAGAGGGTTGAAAAGAGAGGGGGGACACATAATTCGGCGCAAATTACATACAGCAGCGCTACTGGACAAACATTAAGTTACTGTGTTATTCCTGGGTTATATAGCGCTGGGGAGTGTGCTGGCATACTCTCTCTCTGTCTCTCCAAAGGGCCTTGTGGGGAAACTGTCTTCAGAAAAAGTATTCCCTGTGTGTGTGGTGTGTCGGTACACGTGTGTCGACATGTCTGAGGAAGAAGGCTATATTAGAGAGGAGCGGGAGCAAATGAATGTGGTGTCTCCGCTGACACCTGATTGGATGGATATGTGGAATGTTTTAAATGCTAGTGTAAACTCATTGTACAAAAGATTAGACAAGGCTGAAGCTTTGGGACAGTCAGGTACTCAACCCATGCCTGATCCTATGTTGCAGGGACTGTCAGGGTCTCATAAGCGCCCACTATCCCAGATTGTTGACACAGATACCGACACGGATTCTGACTCCAGTGTCGATTACGATGATGCAAAGTTACAGCCAAAATTGGCAAAATCCATTCGATATATGATTATGGCAATAAAAGATGTTTTGCACATCACAGAGGAACCCCCTGTCCCTGACAAGAGGGTACATATGTACAAGGGAAAGAAGCCTGAGGTAACCTTTGAGGGGGTCACACGAGCTGAACGAGTTATGTGAAAAAGCTTGGGAATCTCCAGATAAAAGACTGCAGATTTCCAAAAGGATTCTTATGGCGTATCCTTTTCCATCAACGGATAGGTTACGATGGAAATCCTCCCGTAGGATGGACAAAGCATTAACACGCACAGCTACAGTTGGAAAATCAAATTTTTTACCTTATGTTCCCTCACAGCATAAGAAAGCTCCGCATTATCAAATGCAGTCCTTTCGGTCACAAAGAAACAAGAAAGTGCGAGGTGCGTACTTTCTTGCCAGAGGTAGGGGCAGAGGAATAAAGCTGCACAACACAGCTAGTTCCCAGGAACAGAAGTCCTCCCCGGCCTCTACAAAATCTACCTCATGACGCTGGGGCTCCACTTGCAGAGTCCGGCCCATGTTGTGATGTCATGCAGCTGCTCTGACCACGCCTCCTGTTTCTCCGTTGCCGACCCCATTTTGAAACCGTGCCCCCGCACCGCTCCATCTCCGACTTGGAAATGGAGTGTTGTTGACCCCCCTCCCCCCCCCCCCCTTCACCGATTCACAGGAAGAGGTGATCGCATTATCTGCGGGGTGCCGCAGAAAATGCAGGCGTATGCTCTTAGCAGTTTTTGCAGTTGGATTGCGATCCAACCTGAATCAGGCCCCATTACCTATCACAATGCACTGCGGGTAGTACAAAATGGGGTTAATATAGGAGAAAACCCCCCAGAGCTGTGCTCCTTAACTGTCCCTGGTGGCTAGTGGAGCGGCTGCCCAGTAATCAGTGTCCACGCCAGTGCGCACACGGCCCGCCCCCATCAGCGGCCTCGTGATCCCGGAGGGCGGTGTGTGTGTGACTGACCTTAGGAAGAAACCGGAGCCTCCGCTGCAGTGACCCAGCAACCGGGGCACGGGAGTATACTGCGCCACTGGGAGTGATGGAGCTGCAGTAAAGAGGTCTATTAGACCTAGCCTGCTGCAGCCCTTGTAGATTCTTATAAAAAAAGTTCTTCTTTTCTTGCCAAAATTAATAGCTAAGAATAGGCTGCCTGAGGCAGCCCCCTGTTAAGTGGCCTGCTACTGAAGGCACCAACTACAAACAGAGCTCCCTGTTCATGGAAGCGAGGTTATAGAGGAGGGGGCGCTGAGCATCTTGGGAACAGTCAAAAGCTTTGAGCCTGTTGGTGCCTCAGATCAAGATCCTACTCTGGTGTACATATACAATGTGAATCCTTGTGGAGTCCAGTGTACCCCACAGAAGAAATGAATGCGTCACACCCATTGGCAGCAACATTAGAATAGCTGCTGATGGGCACAATTGAGAAAGGAAGGGGGGAAAACATTTGAATCCAGCACATATATGTAATTTGAATATGTAATTTGTACCTTCCTACTTTAAAATGTAATGGATGAACCTCACCCTGTGAGAACTATCTTCATGATCAAGAGATCTCATATGCAAGATAAGTATGTGTTGGGATAGGGCTGTGGAGGGCGGCTGCTCGGGCACACCCCTGTCAAGTTAAGGAGATTCAACTGAGGAAGCACAAGGGAACTCTCATCTGGGAACAACAACTGCAGGGAGAACACATTTTCAGACGAATGTGGGAGGGCAGAAGGCTGCCTAATACTGAAGCACCCCCAAACAACAAACCAAATGCAACAACTACTGCAAGCATTCCTGGGGGAAGGCCTGCAGCAGATGGATTTGCATATAGTGATGTCATCCAAGCAGTGGGCATAGTTGGCTGCAACCCTCGTCTGCATATGAAAAGAGAAAAGGGTCACGCAGGGCATGGCGGCCTTTGTGGGGTTGCGCTTGGATGACCCCTAAATCGCTTTATACACCCCCACCCCCCATCAGTGTGGGCTCATGTTGGCCATGCCCCAGCCCCTGAAGCATTCAAGCTGATTTCTTGCAGCAGCTGGACCCAGAAACAGCTCCAGAGTTGCTCTACAAGACAAGTAAAAGGGTGTGAGCCCTGCAGCACCACCTGTAGTTTGCATACACACATATATAGGACAGCATCTCTTATATGCCCCAGGGTCAATAAAATAGTATCCTTATCTAGGGTATCCATCCCCTCAGATAAGGTATCCGTCCATGCTTCTACAGCACTACACACCCAGGCCGACGCAATTGCCGGTCTGAGTAAGGTACCTGAATGTGTATAAATGGACTTCAGGGTAATCTCCTGTTTGCGGTCAGCAGACTCTTTGAGGGTAGCCGTATACTGGGACGGGAGGGCTACCTTCTTGGATAAGCGTGTTAATGCTTTGTCCACCCTAGGGGAGGATTCCCATCGTAACCTATCCATTGATGGGAAAGGATACGCCATAAGAATCCTTTTGGAAATCTGCAGTCTTTTATCTGGAGATTCCCAAGCTTTTTCACATAACTCGTTCAGCTCGTGTGACCCCCTCAAAGGTTACCTCAGGCTTTTTCACCTTGTACATATGTACCCTCTTGTCAGGGACAGGGGGTTCCTCTCTGATGTGCAAAACATCTTTTATTGCCATAATCATATATCGAATGGATTTTGCCAATTTTGGCTGTAACTTTGCATCATCGTAATCGACACTGGAGTCAGAATCCGTGTCTGTAACTGTGTCAACAATCTGGGATAGTGGGCGCTTAGGAGACCCTGACAGTCCCTGCAACATAGGATCAGGCATGGGTTGAGACCCTGACTGTCCCAAAGCTTCAGCCTTGTCTAATCTTTTGTGCAATGAGTTTACACTAGCATTTAAAACATTCCACATATCCATCCAATCAGCTGTCGGCGGAGACACCACATTCATTTGCTCCTGCTCCTCTCTAATATAGCCTTCTTCCTCAGACATGTCGACACACGTGTACCGACACACCACACACACAGGGAATGCTTTTTCTGAAGACAGTTTCCCCACAAGGCCCTTTGGAGAGACAGAGAGAGAGTATGCCAGCACACACCCCAGCGCTATATAACCCAGGAATACACAGTAACTTAATGTTTGCCCAGTAGTACTGCTGTATGTAATTTGCGCCAAATTATGTGCCCCCCCCCCTCTTTTCAACTCTCTTGTCTACCGTGGTATAAGCAGGGGAGAGTCCGGGGAGCTTCCTCTCAGCGGTGCTGTGAAGAAAAAATGGCGCTGGTGAGTGCTGAGGGAGAAGCCCCGCACCCTCGGCGGCAGGCTTCTGTCCCGCTTAAACTGTAAAATTGGCGGGGGCTCATACATATATACAGTGCCCCGCTGTATATGTGTTATATTTTTGCCAAAAAGAGGTTTATATTGCTGCCCAGGGTGCCCCCCCTGCGCCCTGCACCCTTACAGTGACCGGAGTGTGAGAGGTGTATGGGAGCAATGGCGCACAGCTGCAGTGCTGTGCGTTACTTCAGTGAAGATCATGAAGTCTTCTGCCGCCTCTGAAGTCTTCTTTTCTTCTCATACTCACCCGGCTTCTATCTTCCGGCTCTGCAAGGGGGACGGAGGCGCGGCTCTGGGACGGACGGCGAGGGTGAGATCCTGCGTACCAATCCCTCTGGAGCTAATGGTGTCCAGTAGCCTAAGAAGCTGGACCTTGCAACTCAGAGAGTAGGGCTGCTTCTCTCCCCTCAGTCCCTCGATGAGGGAGTCTGTTGCCAGCAGTGCTCCCTGAAAATTAAAAACCTAACAAAATACTTTCTGTCAGAAAGCTCAGGAGAGCTCCTGAAAAGCACCCAGTCTCCACTGGGCACAGTATCAAACTGAGGTCTGGAGGAGGGGCATAGAGGGAGGAGCCAGTGCACACCCAGAACTAAAGTCTTTCTTAAAGTACCCATGTCTCCTGCGGAGCCTATCTATCCCCATGGTCCTTACGGAGTCCCCAGCATCCTCTAGGACGTTAGAGAAAATAGGATTTTAATACCTACCGGTAAATCCTTTTCTCTTAGTCCGTAGAGGATGCTGGGCACCCGTCCCAGTGTGTACTGTGTCTGCAGTTATTAAATGGCCCTTAACTCCAGAACATTTATGTGGAGAAAACTTTCCTGACTTGACCATCTTCCTTGGATGTTTTCCCCCTGTGTGACTGCTCCCCAGCCTCGGAGGGTTGCATCCATGGTCCCTAGGATCCAGTCCTGGATCCCGAACCATCGCCCCTCTAGGAGGTGAGAACTGTGCAGCCACCAATGGAGTAAGATTCTGGTCTTGGAAGACAGGATTATCCTCCGGTGCATGTGTAGGTGGGATCCGGACCACTTGTCCAACAGGTCCCACTGGAACACTCTGGCATGGAACCTGCCAAACTGAATGGCCTCGTAGGCCGCAACCATCTTCCCCAGCAACAGAATGCATTGATGGATTAACACTCTTGCTGGTTTCAGAATTTGTTTGACCAGACTCTGGAACTCCATAGCCTTTCCACTGGAAGAAAGCCTCTTCTGTGTCCAGTATGACTCCCAGAAACAACAACCGCGTCATTGGGACCAACTGCAATTTTGGCAAGTTTAGGAGCCAACCATGTTGTTGAAGAACTGTCAGGGAGAGTAGATGTTTTGCACCAACTGGTCCCTGGATCTCGCCTTTATCAGGAGATCATCCAAGTACGGCATAATTGTGACTCCTTGCTTGCAAAGGAGAACCATCATTTCCACCATCACCCTGGTGAAAATCCTCGGAGCCGTGGACAGACCAAACGGCAACGTCTGAAATTGGTAATGACAATCCTGAATTGCAAACCTCAGGTAGCTTGATGCAGTGGCTAAACGGGAACATGTAATTAGGCATCCTTATGTCTACCAAAACCATGAAATCTCCTTCCTCCGGACTGGAGATCCCTACCCTGAGAGATTCCATCTTGAAATTGAATTTCTTTAGGTAGAAATTGAGGGATTTCAGATTTAAGATTGGTCTGACTGAGCCGTCCGGCTTCGGGAGCACGAAGAGGCTTGAATAAAAACCTTCTCCCTGCTGACTAAGGCCGATTTGAACAATCGGTGAGGGGGAACGTCTTGAAACCCCAGTTTGTACCCTTGTGACACTATTTGTAAAACCCACGAGTCCAGGTCCAAATTAATCCAGGACTGACTGAAGTGTTTTAGACGTGCCCCCACTGGTGTGGGCTCCTGCAAGAGAGCCCCAGCGTCATGCAGTGGATTTGGCAGAAGCAGAGGACGATCTCTGCTAATGCGATCTTGAAGAGGCTACAGACCTCTTCCCTCTTCTCCTTCCTCTACCTGCAAAGAAAGGGGAATCTTAACTTCTTGCATATCTATTGGGACAAAATGACTGCGTTAGACAATGATGCGTCTTCATCCGTTGAGAGGGAACATAGGGCAAGAAGGTTGATTTACCTGCGGGAGCTGCCGAGATCAAATTAACTAGGCCGTTGCCAAACAAGGCTTCACCTTCATAGGGAAGAGACTCCCTTTCTTCTTGGAGTCAGCATCAGCATTCCCTTGGTGAATCCACAATGCCCTCCTATCCGAGACTGCCATGAAATTGGCCCGTGAACTCAAGAGTCCTATATCCCTTGCAGTCGTAAGTATGCTGCAGTGTCCTTGATATGATCCAACGTAAGGAGTATCCCATCTCTCCAAGATATCTATATCGGAAGACAAGGTATTCGACCAATTCTTGAATACTACTACTCACCCATGCGCATGTAATGTCAGGTCTAAGTAATATACCCGTGGTTACATAACTAGAAATAATGTAGCTTCCTGCATACGATCCGCTGGATTTGTGACAGGGCCCCGTGCAGAACAGGGGGTGACTCCCACTTTATTCTGTCCGCAGCAGTAAATGAATAAACAATCGGAAACCTTTTGGGGATTTGAAACCATCTTGTCGAGCTGGCCCAGACTTTCTCAAACAGAGATGGAGGAACGTTACATCAGCTTTCATTATATATCTATATATACATACATATAGACCCCTTTGTCAGGAACAGCAGGGTCCTCAGTGATGTTAATATGTCCTTAATATCCACAATCATGTACTGAATGCTCCTTGCCAATATTGGATCTAATCAGGAAATATTATGGTCGACATAGGAATCAGTATCCGAGTCAGTATCAGTGTGTAGTAACATTTTTGCGGGCCTGAGGGAAAAGAAGCATAGCCATGAACATCACATCTATTCTCTACGTCTGTGTCTGGGACACAGATTTATCCAACCTCACTCTGATATTATTGAAACTTTCACCCAGTCAGTTATTGGTGGTGCCAACAGGGCCACCATCATATGTCTGCATTCCTAATATAGTTTCCTCTTGGGAAAAACATTCAGCCACCGACATGTTGACACACATGTACCAAGTACCCACAGACACATCGGCTTATGGGGGATAGACCTACAGTAAATCTGTCAGAGGGACAGAGAGGATTTTTCAGCTCACAACCCAGCGCCAAAAGTACACAGTCTGGGAAATAATAAACTCTATAGTGATAGACTATAGATGTGCTGGTGAGGTGAGGAAGAAGCCCCGCCGCTGTAATGGCACGCTTCTGTCCCGCTCAGAAACAAATAATTAATTACGCTGGCGGGGTAAGGACAGTGCCCAGGCACTAATGTCCACTTTTGCCAGCCTTTTGTGAGGAATTTATGCTGCCCAGGGTGCCCCCCCCCCCCCACCCACATGCCCTGCACCCTGCAGTGCCTGTGTTTGTGTGGAAGCATGGCGCACAGCATTCCGCTCGCTGCGTGGTACCTCAGAATGCCGTCACTGGAGAAGAAGTCTTCTGTTCTTCTGCTACTCGCCTGTCTTCTGACTTCTGGCTCTATAAGGGGGTGATGGCAGGCTACGGGAGTGGGCATCTAGGCGTATCCAGCGATCAGCACCCTCAGGAGCTAATGGTGTCCTGTCAGCCAGAAGCAGAGCCATTGAACTCACTAGAAGTTGGTCATACTTCTCTCCCCTAAGTTCCACGAAGCAGGGAGACTGTTGCCAGCAGCCTCCCTGAAAATAAGAAAAACTAACATAAGTCTTTTCAGAGAAACTCAGTAGAGCTCCCCTGTAGTGCATCCAGTCTCACTGGGCACAATTCTAAAACTGGAGTCTGGAGGAGGGGCATAGAGGGAGGAGACAGTTCACACCCTTTGAAAGTCTTAAAGTGCCCATGTCTCCTGCGGATCCCGTCTATACCCCATGGTTCTTAATGTGATCCCAGCATCCTCTAGGACGTATGAGAAAACAAATAACGCACACACGAGGAGGAGAGAACAAAGGAAGCTATAAGGAGGGGAGGGGAGGGGGGGGGGGAGGTAAGGTAGTAAAGGGATATTGGATAAACTACAACCTTATACATATTCATTAATGTACCAGTAGTTAGAAGTAGAAGAGCTCTAACAGAAACCACAAAGCTTATCTAAAGCCACACCACACTGGATATGCCCAATCTCATTTGATCTTTGAAGCAAAGCAGTATTGGACTTTGTTACTACCAAGCAGTCTCCCATCCATGTATTATCAGATTCTTTAGGTGTTTTTAAACTACCAACACCCTTTTCTTGGTACTGTACATTTAATTTTTACACATATTCTTTTATGTACCAGAAGTTAGAAGTAGAAGAGCTCTAACAGAAACCATGAGCTCATCTACAGCCACAGCACACTGGATTTGCCCAATCTCTCCTGATCATGGAAGCTGAGCAGTGTTGGTCCTGGTTTTAGTACTTGGATGGGAGACCACCAGGAAATACCAGGAGCTGTGTGTATTTTTACAATACCAACAACGTTCTCTTGATGCATTCCATTTTGAAACATTGGGGCAGATCTATTAAGCCTGGTGAACTGATAAAGTGCAAGGTGATAAAGTACCAGCCAGTCAGCTCCTAACTGTCATTTTTCAAACCCAGCCTGTGACATGGCAATTAGGAGCTGATTGGCTGGTACTTTATCACCATGCAAATTATCATTTCACCAGGTTTAATAAATCGTCCGCTTATTCATTTATGTACGAGTAGTTAGAAGTAGAAGAACTCTAACAGAAACCACTAAGCTCATCTACA
The DNA here is from genome assembly GCF_028390025.1 of Pseudophryne corroboree. Lineage (NCBI taxonomy): Eukaryota > Metazoa > Chordata > Amphibia > Anura > Myobatrachidae > Pseudophryne > Pseudophryne corroboree. The sequence continues at coordinate 65,254 of NW_026970558.1, forward strand.
GCCACACCACACTGTATATGCCCAATATCACCTGATCTTAGGCCTGGTTTGTTCTTGGATGTGAGACCACCTGGGAATACCAGGTGCTGTAGGTAGTTTTATACTACCAACACCGTTCTCTTGATGCATTCTATTTTGAAACTTATTCATTGATGTAGAAGTTAGAAACAGCAAAAATCATCTACAGCCGCATCACACTGGATATGTCCAATCCAGTGGCGTAACTAGAAATTTTTCTCCCCCAAGCCAAGAAATTCTTTGGCGCCCCCCCCCCCCCCCCCTTCATGCTCCATAATTGGGAGCAAGAAAGGGATAAATATGCGCGCGCCTAAATAAAAAAAGGGGCGTGGTTTTGTCGGAGTGGGCGTGGTTTCGCATAAAGGGGCGTGGCATTGCAGGAAAAGACTACCTTATACCCCAGTTTTGCAACCTGCACGCCCATACGTTGGCCACCACAGGAAAGAAAAATAATCCTGATTCATGCCCCTTACATTATTTGTCATTTTTCCTCCTTATAGTAATGCCCAGTATACATTATGCCACATACTGCAATGGCCCTTAGACATTATGCCGCACACAATAATGCACGACACAATATGCACACACTGTAATGCCCCCGACACATTATGCCACACACCGTAATGTCTGTGACACATTATGCCACACACCGTAATGCTTGTGACACATTATGACAGGAATCGCAATGCCCGTTATACATTATGCTACACACTGCAATGCCCCTGATACATTATAGCACATACAATGTCTGTGACACATTATGACACACACCGCAATGTCCGTGATACATTATGCCACACACTGCAATGCCCGATACATTATAGCACATACAATGCCTGTGACACATTATGCCACACACTGCAATGACCTTGAGACATTATACCACAATGCCCGTGATATAGTATACCATACACCGTAATGCCTGTGACACATACCGCAATGCCCTGCCCGTTATACCCTATGCCACACATCGCAATGCCCGTTATGTATTATGCCACACTGCAATGACCCTGAGACATTATACCACATACCACAATGCCCGTGATATAGTATACCACACACCGTAATGCCTGACACATTATGACACACACCGCAATGTCCGTGATACATTATGCCACACACTGCAATGACCCTGAGACATTATACCACATATCACAATGCCCGCGATATAGTATACCATACACCGTAATGCCTGCGACACATTATGACACACACCGCAATGTCCGTGATACATTATGCCACACACCGTAATGCCCATTACACATTAAGTCCTACAGTAAGGCTTCTAATTACTTTTCAATTACCTGCTCGTTGTCAGGGGTTTCATGCACTGGGTGTCATGCTCGTTGCCAGGGGTTTCATGCTCTTGGTTCCATGCACGGTGCCAGGGGTTTTCATGCTCAGGGTGTCATGCTCGTTGCCAGGGGTTTCATGCACTGGGTGTCATGCTCGTTGCCAGGTGTTTCATGCACTGGGTGTCATGCTCGTTGCCAGATGTTTCATGCACTGGGTGTCATGCTTGTTGCTAGGAGGTAGTCCTTGTTGCTAGGGCTGTGCTCCCAGTGCCACATATGTCCCCAGTGCCAGATATTCCCCCACGGTGCCAGGTACTTACATGCCCCAGTGCCAAATATAGTCGTCCCCCCCATGTGCCAGGTACACATATGCCCCCAGTGCCAGATATTCCCCCCCAGTGCCATATATGCCCCCAGTGCCAGATATTCCCCCCAGTGCCATATATGCCCCCCGTGCCATATATGCCCCCAGTGCCAGATACCCCCCCCAGTGCCATATATGCCCCCAGTGCCAGATATTCCCCCCCAGTGCCATATATGCCCCAGTGCCAGATATCCCCCCCAGTGCCAGATATGCCCCCAGTGCCAGATATTCCCCCCAGTGCCAGAAATGCCCCAGTGCCAGATATTCCTCCCTCCCCCCCCCCGTGCCATATATGCCCCCAGTGCCAGATATTTACCCCCCCCCCCCCCCCACCGTCGCTTTTTGGAGGGACACGGAGGGCACAGCTCGTCTCTCCTGTGTCCCTCCTGCTGCATCATCTCCGGCGGCCGCGGGTCTAATAGGGGGAAGTGCCGGTTCGTGAGCCAATTAGAGCTCACGGACGGCACTTCCCCCTATTAGACCCGCGGCCGCCGGAGATGATGCAGCAGGAGGGACACAGGGAGGCGCGCTGTGTGCCCTCCGTGTCCCTCCAAAAAGCAGCGGAGGGAAGGAGACTGCAGACTGACATGCGGACGCTCATCCGCATGTCAGTCTGCTGTAAATCAGTGGCGCCCCCGCAGCCCCTCGCCCCCAAGCCACCGCGAGGACTGCGGGGGCAGTAGTTACGCCACTGGTCCAATCTCATCTGATGATGGAAGCTAAGCAGTGTTGTGCCTGGTTTGTTTTTGGATTTCAAGTCCTGCCTTCTGGTTTGGCCACGGCACCTCGGATATTCACCAAGGTCATGGCCGTGATGACGACCCTTCACCATCAGAGAATCAGGATCCTGCCAAATCTGGACGACTTGCTGATCCTGGTGAACTCCCAAGAGGTTCTCCACAGTTATCTGGAACTGGCGGTCCAATTCCTAAAAGTCCACGGGTGGCTCATCAACTGAAAAAAGTCCTCGCTGGTCCCTGCTCGGAACATTGTGCACCTAGGGGCACTGCTGGACACACACAGACAACAATTGTTTCTGTCTCCAGAGAAAGTCCTGAAAATTCAGGACAGTATCGTCCTCTCTCGCCCAAGAGTGTTGATACACACGGCGATGCAAGTACTAGACCTCATGGTGTCGGCTTTCGATATGGTAGAGTACGCTCAATTTCATTACCGCCCTCTGCAGAGGTTAATCCTCTCCAAGTGGGACGGCCTGCCTCATCGGATGATGTCTCAAATGATCTCCTTGTCTCCGGAGGTTCGTCTGACACTGAGCTGGTGGCTACAGGACCAACAGTTGAGCAGGGGCCATCCCTTCTGGATCTCCAACTGTGTCCTCCTGACAATGGATGCCAGTCTTTTGGGCTGGGCCATGGTGTTGGAGCAACACTTTCTCCAGGGTCGGTGGACCAGGGAGGAATCTCTCCTCCTGATATACATTCTGGAATTGCAGGCAGTGTTCAATTAATTGACACTGGCCCTGCCTCTAGTACAGAACAGGCCTGTTCAAGTACAATCTGACAACGCCACCACGGTAGTGTACACAAATCATCAAGGCGGCACTCGAAACTGCATGGCAAAGCTGGAAGTATCAAAAATCCTCCGTTGGGTAGAAAGTCATCTGACAGCAATATCGGCAGTGTTCATTCCCGGAGTCCTCAACTAGGAAGCGGATTTCCTCAGTCGTCAGGACGTTCACGCTGGAGAGTGGAGAGGCCGCAGCAGAAATGTCTGCACTGGTGTCAGTAGGTGACTGAGGCAGGGATGACTGGGAGATAGTGGGTGACTGAAGCATGTATGAGTGGGAGATAGTGGGTGACTGAGGCCGGGGTGACTGGGAGATAGTGGGTGACAGGGAGATAGTGGGTTACTGAGGGAGGGGTGATAGGAAGGGGTTGGGTAAGTATGGGAAGAAAGTGGGTGACAGGTATAATAAATGACTAAGGCAGGGGTGATAGGGAGATAGTGGATGACTGTGGCAGGGGTGACAGGGACAGTAAGAGACTGAGGCAGGGGTGACAGGGATAGTGGCTGACTGAGGCAGGGGTGACTGGGAGATAGTGGGTGACTGAGGCAGGGTTGACAGGGATAGTGGGTGACTGAAGCAGGGGTGATAGGGTGACAGTGGGTGACTAAAGCAGGGGTGACTGGTATAGTGAGTGACTGAGGCAGGGATCGCAGATATAGTGGTTGACTGAGGCAGCGGTGACTGGGAGATAGTGGGTAACTGAGGCAGGGGTGACAGGGAAAGTGTGTGACTCAGGCAGGGGTGATAGGGAGATAGTGGGCTGCATATCTCTGCCTCACTGCAGCAGCACATTCCTGCTTCAATGACAGCAGCACATCCCTACCTCACTTATAGCAGCACATCCCTGCCTCGCTGACAGCAGCACATCCCTGCCTCGCTGACAGCAGCACATCCCTGCCTCGCTGACAGCAGCACATCCCTGCTTCGCTGACAGCAGCACATCCCTGCTTCGCTGACAGCAGCACATCCCTGCCTCGCTGACAGCAGCACATCCCTGCCTCGCTGACAGCAGCACATCCCTGTCTCGCTGACAGCAGCACAGCACTGCTTCGCTGACAGCAGCACATCACTGCTTCACTACCAGCAGCACATCCCTGCCTCACTGGCAGCAGCACATCCCTGCCTTACTGACAGCTGTATATAGGGCCTAATTCAGACCTGATCCCTGCTGTGCATATTCACACAACAGGAGATCAGGTCTGAAGTGCGTGTGTGCTGGTGCCGCAGTGCACCGGCACATGCCAGAGATGCGATCAGCATCTCTGCCCAGTGAGCGCCTCTGCCTGATTGACAGGCAGAGGCGGTCACTGGGCAGGAGGAGTCGGGCCAGCGGCGTTGTGCCGCCATTTTGGGGGCACAGTCAGGACAACGCAGACATGACCAGACCGTATGGGGGCGGGCCGTGACGGCTGCGTGACCCGGACAGCAACGGGCCTTATTTACTAAAATCTCAGATAAATTTTATGGCATTTATGTGCAGTCTAGTTTGCACAGTTGATAGAGTGTTGATCTTAGAGATGAGCGGGTTCGGTTTCTCTGAAACCGAACCCGCACGAACTTCATGTTTTTTTCACGGGTCCGAGCAGACTCGGATCCTCCCGCCTTGCTCGGTTAACCCGAGCGCGCCCGAACGTCATCATGACGCTGTCGGATTCTCGCGAGACTCGGATTCTATATAAGGAGCCGCGCGTCGCCGCCATTTTCACACGTGCATTGAGATTGATAGGGAGAGGACGTGGCTGGCGTCCTCTCCATTAGAAATTAGATTAGAAGAGAGAGAGAGATTGTGCAGAGTCAGACAGAGTTTACCACAGTGACCAGTGCAGTTGTTGTTAGTTAACTTTTATTTATTTTAATATATATCCGTTCTCTGCTATATCCGTTCTCTGCCTGAAAAAAAACGATACACAGCAGCAGCCAGTCACACAGTGTGACTCAGTCTGTGTGCACTCAGCTCAGCCCAGTGTGCTGCACATCAATGTATAAAAGGCAAAGCTTATAATAATTGTGGGGGAGACTGGGGAGCACTGCAGGTTGTTATAGCAGGAGCCCCCAGGAGTACATAATATTATATTAATTTAAAATTAAACAGTGCACACTTTTGCTGCAGGAGTGCCACTGCCAGTGTGACTAGTGGTGACCAGTGCCTGACCACCAGTATAGTAGTATATTGTTGTATGTATTGTATACTATCTCTTTATCAACCAGTCTATATTAGCAGCAGACACAGTACAGTGCGGTAGTTCACGGCTGTGGCTACCTCTGTGTCGGCAGTCGGAACTCGGCAGGCAGTCCGTCCATCCATAATTGTATTACAATATATACCACCTAACCGTGGTATTTTTTTTTCTTTCTTTATACCGTCATAGTGTCATACTAGTTGTTACGAGTATACTACTATCTCTTTATCAACCAGTGTACAGTGCGGTAGTTCACGGCTGTGGCTACCTCTGTGTCGGCAGTCGGCAGGCAGTCCGTCCATCCATAATTGTATTATTATTATAATATATACCACCTAACCGTGGTTTTTTTTCCATTCTTTATACCGTCGTCATAGTGTCATACTAGTTGTTACGAGTATACTACTATCTCTTTATCAACCAGTGTACAGTGCGGTAGTTCACGGCTGTGGCTACCTCTGTGTCGGCAGTCGGCAGGCAGTCCGTCCATCCATAATTGTATTATTATTATAATATATACCACCTAACCGTGGTTTTTTTTCCATTCTTTATACCGTCGTCATAGTGTCATACTAGTTGTTACGAGTATACTACTATCTCTTTATCAACCAGTGTACAGTGCGGTAGTTCACGGCTGTGGCTACCTCTGTGTCGGCAGTCGGCAGGCAGTCCGTCCATCCATAATTGTATTATTATTATAATATATACCACCTAACCGTGGTTTTTTTTTCATTCTTTATACCGTCGTCATAGTGTCATACTAGTTGTTACGAGTATACTACTATCTCTTTATCAACCAGTGTACAGTGCGGTAGTTCACGGCTGTGGCTACCTCTGTGTCGGCAGTCGGCAGGCAGTCCGTCCATCCATAATTGTATTATTATTATAATATATACCACCTAACCGTGTTTTTTTTTTCATTCTTTATACCGTCGTCATAGTGTCATACTAGTTGTTACGAGTATACTACTATCTCTTTATCAACCAGTGTACAGTGCGGTAGTTCACGGCTGTGGCTACCTCTGTGTCGGCAGTCGGCAGGCAGTCCGTCCATCCATAATTGTATTATTATTATAATATATACCACCTAACCGTGGTTTTTTTTCCATTCTTTATACCGTCGTCATAGTGTCATACTAGTTGTTACGAGTATACTACTATCTCTTTATCAACCAGTGTACAGTGCGGTAGTTCACGGCTGTGGCTACCTCTGTGTCGGCAGTCGGCAGGCAGTCCGTCCATCCATAATTGTATTATTATTATAATATATACCACCTAACCGTGGTTTTTTTATACCACCTAACCGTGGCAGTCCGTCCATAATTGTATACTAGTATCCAATCCATCCATCTCCATTGTTTACCTGAGGTGCCTTTTAGTTCTGCCTATAAAATATGGAGAACAAAAAAGTTGAGGTTCCAAAATTAGGGAAAGATCAAGATCCACTTCCACCTCGTGCTGAAGCTGCTGCCACTAGTCATGGCCGAGACGATGAAATGCCAGCAACGTCGTCTGCCAAGGCCGATGCCCAATGTCATAGTACAGAGCATGTCAAATCCAAAACACCAAATATCAGAAAAAAAAGGACTCCAAAACCTAAAATAAAATTGTCGGAGGAGAAGCGTAAACTTGCCAATATGCCATTTACCACACGGAGTGGCAAGGAACGGCTGAGGCCCTGGCCTATGTTCATGGCTAGTGGTTCAGCTTCACATGAGGATGGAAGCACTCAGCCTCTCGCTAGAAAACTGAAAAGACTCAAGCTGGCAAAAGCACCGCAAAGAACTGTGCGTTCTTTGAAATCCCAAATCCACAAGGAGAGTCCAATTGTGTCGTTTGCGATGCCTGACCTTCCCAACACTGGACGTGAAGAGCATGCGCCTTCCACTATTTGCATGCCCCCTGCAAGTGCTGGAAGGAGCACCCGCAGTCCAGTTCCTGATAGTCAGATTGAAGATGTCAGTGTTGAAGTACACCAGGATGAGGAGGATATGGGTGTTGCTGGCGCTGGGGAGGAAATTGACCAGGAGGATTCTGATGGTGAGGTGGTTTGTTTAAGTCAGGCACCCGGGGAGACACCTGTTGTCCGTGGGAGGAATATGGCCGTTGACATGCCAGGTGAAAATACCAAAAAAATCAGCTCTTCGGTGTGGAGGTATTTCACCAGAAATGCGGACAACAGGTGTCAAGCCGTGTGTTCCCTTTGTCAAGCTGTAATAAGTAGGGGTAAGGACTTTAACCACCTCGGAACATCCTCCCTTATACGTCACCTGCAGCGCATTCATAATAAGTCAGTGACAAGTTCAAAAACTTTGGGTGACAGCGGAAGCAGTCCACTGACCAGTAAATCCCTTCCTCTTGTAACCAAGCTCACGCAAACCACCCCACCAACTCCCTCAGTGTCAATTTCCTCCTTCCCCAGGAATGCCAATAGTCCTGCAGGCCATGTCACTGGCAAGTCTGACGAGTCCTCTCCTGCCTGGGATTCCTCCGATGCATCCTTGCGTGTAACGCCTACTGCTGCTGGCGCTGCTGTTGTTGCCGCTGGGAGTCGATGGTCATCCCAGAGGGGAAGTCTTAAGCCCACTTGTACTACTTCCAGTAAGCAATTGACTGTTCAACAGTCCTTTGCGAGGAAGATGAAATATCACAGCAGTCATCCTACTGCAAAGCGGATAACTGAGTCCTTGACAACTATGTTGGTGTTAGACGTGCATCCGGTATCCGCCGTTAGTTCACAGGGAACTAGACAATTTATTGAGGCAGTGTGCCCCCGTTACCAAATACCATCTAGGTTCCACTTCTCTAGGCAGGCGATACCGAGAATGTACACGGACGTCAGAAAAAGACTCACCAGTGTCCTAAAAAATGCAGTTGTACCCAATGTCCACTTAACCACGGACATGTGGACAAGTGGAGCAGGGCAGGGTCAGGACTATATGACTGTGACAGCCCACTGGGTAGATGTATGGACTCCCGCCGCAAGAACAGCAGCGGCGGCACCAGTAGCAGCATCTCGCAAACGCCAACTCTTTCCTAGGCAGGCTACGCTTTGTATCACCGCTTTCCAGAATACGCACACAGCTGAAAACCTCTTACGGCAACTGAGGAAGATCATCGCGGAATGGCTTACCCCAATTGGACTCTCCTGTGGATTTGTGGCATCGGACAACGCCAGCAATATTGTGTGTGCATTAAATATGGGCAAATTCCAGCACGTCCCATGTTTTGCACATACCTTGAATTTGGTGGTGCAGAATTTTTTAAAAAACGACAGGGGCGTGCAAGAGATGCTGTCGGTGGCCAGAAAAATTGCGGGACACTTTCGGCGTACAGGCACCACGTACAGAAGACTGGAGCACCACCAAAAACTACTGAACCTGCCCTGCCATCATCTGAAGCAAGAAGTGGTAACGAGGTGGAATTCAACCCTCTATATGCTTCAGAGGTTGGAGGAGCAGCAAAAGGCCATTCAAGCCTATACAATTGAGCACGATATAGGAGATGGAATGCACCTGTCTCAAGTGCAGTGGAGAATGATTTCAACGTTGTGCAAGGTTCTGATGCCCTTTGAACTTGCCACACGTGAAGTCAGTTCAGACACTGCCAGCCTGAGTCAGGTCATTCCCCTCATCAGGCTTTTGCAGAAGAAGCTGGAGGCATTGAAGAAGGAGCTAACACGGAGCGATTCCGCTAGGCATGTGGGACTTGTGGATGCAGCCCTTAATTCGCTTAACAAGGATTCACGGGTGGTCAATCTGTTGAAATCAGAGCACTACATTTTGGCCACCGTGCTCGATCCTAGATTTAAAGCCTACCTTGGATCTCTCTTTCCGGCAGACACAGGTCTGCTGGGGTTGAAAGACCTGCTGGTGACAAAATTGTCAAGTCAAGCGGAACGCGACCTGTCAACATCTCCTCCTTCACATTCTCCCGCAACTGGGGGTGCGAGGAAAAGGCTCAGAATTCCGAGCCCACCCGCTGGCGGTGATGCAGGGCAGTCTGGAGCGACTGCTGATGCTGACATCTGGTCCGGACTGAAGGACCTGACAACGATTACGGACATGTCGTCTACTGTCACTGCATATGATTCTCTCAACATTGATAGAATGGTGGAGGATTATATGAGTGACCGCATCCAAGTAGGCACGTCACACAGTCCGTACTTATACTGGCAGGAAAAAGAGGCAATTTGGAGGCCCTTGCACAAACTGGCTTTATTCTACCTAAGTTGCCCTCCCACAAGTGTGTACTCCGAAAGAGTGTTTAGTGCCGCCGCTCACCTTGTCAGCAATCGGCGTACGAGGTTACATCCAGAAAATGTGGAGAAGATGATGTTCATTAAAATGAATTATAATCAATTCCTCCGCGGAGACATTGACCAGCAGCAATTGCCTCCACAAAGTACACAGGGAGCTGAGATGGTGGATTCCAGTGGGGACGAATTGATAATCTGTGAGGAGGGGGATGTACACGGTGATATATCGGAGGGTGAAGATGAGGTGGACATCTTGCCTCTGTAGAGCCAGTTTGTGCAAGGAGAGATTAATTGCTTCTTTTTTGGGGGGGGTCCAAACCAACCCGTCATATCAGTCACAGTCGTGTGGCAGACCCTGTCACTGAAATGATGGGTTGGTTAAAGTGTGCATGTCCTGTTTTGTTTATACAACATAAGGGTGGGTGGGAGGGCCCAAGGATAATTCCATCTTGCACCTCTTTTTTCTTTTCTTTTTCTTTGCATCATGTGCTGATTGGGGAGGGTTTTTTGGAAGGGACATCCTGCGTGACACTGCAGTGCCACTCCTAGATGGGCCCGGTGTTTGTGTCGGCCACTAGGGTCGCTAATCTTACTCACACAGCTACCTCATTGCGCCTCTTTTTTTCTTTGCGTCATGTGCTGTTTGGGGAGGGTTTTTTGGAAGGGACATCCTGCGTGACACTGCAGTGCCACTCCTAGATGTGCCCGGTGTTTGTGTCGGCCACTAGGGTCGCTAATCTTACTCACACAGTCAGCTACCTCATTGCGCCTCTTTTTTTCTTTGCGTCATGTGCTGTTTGGGGAGGGTTTTTTGGAAGGGCCATCCTGCGTGACACTGCAGTGCCACTCCTAGATGGGCCCGGTGTTTGTGTCGGCCACTAGGGTCGCTAATCTTACTCACACAGCTACCTCATTGCGCCTCTTTTTTTCTTTGCGTCATGTGCTGTTTGGGGAGGGTTTTTTGGAAGGGACATCCTGCGTGACACTGCAGTGCCACTCCTAGATGGGCCCGGTGTTTGTGTCGGCCACTAGGGTCGCTTATCTTTCTCACACAGCTACCTCATTGCGCCTCTTTTTTTCTTTGCGTCATGTGCTGTTTGGGGAGGGTTTTTTGGAAGGGACATCCTGCGTGACACTGCAGTGCCACTCCTAGATGGGCCCGGTGTTTGTGTCGGCCACTAGGGTCGCTTATCTTTCTCACACAGTCAGCTACCTCATTGCGCCTCTTTTTTTCTTTGCGTCATGTGCTGTTTGGGGAGGGTTTTTTGGAAGGGACATCCTGCGTGACACTGCAGTGCCACTCCTAGATGGGCCCGGTGTTTGTGTCGGCCACTAGGGTCGCTTATCTTACTCACACAGCGACCTCGGTGCAAATTTTAGGACTAAAAATAATATTGTGAGGTGTGATGTGTTCAGAATAGGCTGAAAATGAGTGTAAATTATGTTTTTTGAGGTTAATAATACTTTGGGATCAAAATTACCCCCAAATTCTATGATTTAAGCTGTTTTTTAGGGTTTTTTGAAAAAAACACCCGAATCCAAAACACACCCGAATCCGACAAAAATAATTCGGTGAGGTTTTGCCAAAACGCGTTCGAACCCAAAACACGGCCGCGGAACCGAACCCAAAACCAAAACACAAAACCCGAAAAATTTCAGGCGCTCATCTCTAGTTGATCTTGCACTATCAATGTAAGCCTCACATAGGTTTGATACACATGTAAGTTTGTTTTTATTTTACTACATTGTGGTTTGTGGCTCTATACCATGTAATGCATGTCTTTTAACAGTAGTCAAGTCTTCCAATGTGCTTGTTAGTGAAACCCAATAGATAGCTTTATTTTATTTTGTTTCTTCAAATATTGAATGCATATGTCTTATAACTTTTTTTTTTTTCAATATACAGGTTGAGTATCTGTATATACATTTTTATTATAAGATTTTCAATGACACAAGTACATCCAAGTTGCAGATTATGGATTGTGAAGGACAAATCAACCATATAAACAATTTAAGCAATTTAAATTGCATGCAGGTAGTAGAATATCAAACTCCTTGGATGAGAGTTGGTCGTAATAAACTAGGATAGAAAAGAATAAAGTAGAAAATAAGATTTTAAACCTACCGGTAAATCTTTTTCTCGTAGTCCGTAGAGGATGCTGGGGACTCCGTAAGGACCATGGGGATAGACGGGCTCCACAGGAGACATGGGCACTTTAAGAAAGACTTTAGTTCTGGGTGTGCACTTGCTCCTCCCTCTATGCCACAGTTAGAGAAACTGTGCCCAGAGGAGACGGACAGTATGAGGAAAGGATTTTGTTAATCCAGGGCAAGATTCATACCAGCCACACCAATCACACCGTATAACTTGTGATAAACTACAAAGTTATCAGTATGAAAAAACAACATAGCATCAGTGCAGGACCGATGCAACTATAACATAACCCTTATTGAAGCAATAACTATATACAAGTATTGCAGAAGTAGTCCGCACTTGGGACGGGCGCCCAGCATCCTCTACGGACTACGAGAAAAAGATTTACCTGTAGGTTTAAAATCTTATTTTCTCTAACGTCCTAGAGGATGCTGGGGACTCCGTAAGGACCATGGGGATTATACCAATGCTCCAAAACGGGCGGGAGAGTGCGGATGACTCTGCAGCACCGATTGAGCAAACATGAGTTCCTCCTCAGCCAGGGTATCAAACTTATAGTATTTTGCAAAGGTGTGTGAACCCGACCAAGTAGCAGCTTGACACAGCTGTAGTGCCGAGACCCCTCGGGCAGCCGCCCAAGAAGAGCCCACTTTCCTCGTGGAATGGGCCTTGACCGATTTCAGTAACTGCAATCCAGCCATAGAATGCGCTTGCTGAATCGTGTTACAAATCCGGCGAGCAATAGCCTGCTTTGAAGCAGGGGCACCAATCTTGTTGGTTGCATACAGGACAAACAGCGCTTCAGTTTTCCTGACTCTAGCCGTCCTGGCCACGTAAATTTTCAAAGCCCTAACCACATCAAGTAACTCGGAATCCTCCAAGTCACGCGTAGCCACAGGCACCACAATAGGTTGGTTCATATGAAAAGATGAGACCACTTTTGGTAGGAATTGAGGACGGGTCTGCAATTCCGCTCTATCCACATGGAATACCAAATATGGGCTTTTATGTGACAAAGCCGCTAATTCCGACACTCGCCTAGCCGAAGCCAAGGCTAATAACATGACCACCTTCCATGTGAGATATTTTAACTCCACTGTTTTAAGTGGTTCAAACCAGTGTAATTTTAGAAAACTTAACACCACGTTAAGGTCCCAAGGTGCCACCGGAGGCACAAAAGGAGGCTGAATATGCAGCACTCCTTTTACAAAAGTCTGAACTTCTGGAAGAGAAGCCAATTCTTTTTGAAAGAAAATGGATAAGGCCGAAATCTGGACCTTAATAGAGCCTAATTTTAGGCCCAAATTCACTCCAGTTTGTAGGAAGTGAAGGAAACGGCCCAGATGGAATTCTTCCGTAGGAGCATTCCTGGCCTCACACCAAGAAACATAATTTCGCCATATACGGTGTAATGTTTTAACGTTACATCCTTCCTAGCCTTTATCAGCGTAGGGATGACCTCAACCGGAATGCTAGGATCCGGCATTCAACCGCCATGCCGTCAAACGCAGCCGCGGTAAGTCTTGGAACAGACAGGGCCCCTGATGCAACAGGTCCTGTCTTAGAGGGAGAGGCCACAGATCTTCTGTGAGCATTTCCTGCAGATCCGGATACCAGGTCCTCCGTGGCCAATCTGGAACAATGAGGATTGTTCTCACTCCTCTTTGTCTTATTATCCTCAACACCTTGGGTATGAGAGGAAGAGGAGGAAATACATAGACCGACCGGAACACCCACGGTGTCACTAGGGCGTCTACAGCTACTGCCTGAGGGTCTCTTGACCTTGCGCAATACCTCTGTAGCTTTTTGTTGAGCCGGGACGGCATCATGTCTATCTGTGGCAGTTCCCACCGACTTGTAATCTGTGCAAAGACTTCCTGATGAAGTCCCCACTCTCCCGGATGTAGGTCGTGTCTGCTGAGGATGTCTGCTTCCCAGTTGTCCACTCCCGGAATGAACACTGCTGACAGTGCGCTTGCGTGATTCTCCACCCAGCAAAGAATTCTGGTGGCTTGTGCCATCGCCACTCTGCTTCTTGTGCCGCCTTGGCGGTTTACATGAGCCACTGCGGTGACGTTGTCTGACTGGATCAGAACCGGTTGGTCGCAAAGTAAGGTCTCCGCTTGACGTAGGGCATTGTATATGGCCCTTAGTTCCAGGATGTTGATGTGAAGACAAGTCTCTTGACTTGACCAAAGACCTTGGAAATTTCTTCCCTGTGTGACTGCTCCCCAACCTTGGAGGCTTGCGTCTGTGGTCACCAGGATCCAGCCCTGAATGCTGAATCTGCGTCCCTCGAGAAGGTGAGCACTCTGCAGCCACCACAAGAGTGATACCCTGACCCTGGGGGACAGGGTGATCAACCAATGCATCTGTAAATGTGACCCGGACCACTTGTCCAGTAGGTCCCATTGGAAAGTCCTCGCATGGAACCTGCCGAATGGAATGGCCTCGTATGATGCCACCATCTTTCCCAGGACTCGAGTGCAGTGATGCACTGACACCTGTTTTGGTTTCAATAGGTTCCTGACAAGAGTCATGAGTTCCTGGGCCTTTTCTATCAGGAGATAAACCCTCTTCTGGTCTGTGTCCAGAATCATGCCCAAGAAAGACAGACGAGTAGTAGGAATCAACTGCGACTTCGGGATATTGAGAATCCAGCCGTGTTGCTGTAACACTTTCAGTGAAAGTGATACGCTGTTCAGCAACTGCTCTCTTGATCTCGCTTTTATGAGATCGCCCAAGTACGGGATAATTGTGACACCTTGCTTGCACAGGAGCACCATCATTTCCGCCATTACCTTGGTGAAAATTCTCAGGGCCATGGAGAGACCAAACAGCAACGTCTGAAATTGGCAATGACAGTCCTGTACCGCAAATCTGAGTTACGCCTGATGAGGTGGATAAATGGGGACATGAAGGTATGCATCCTGTACACAAATGCGGACAACAGGTGTCAAGCCGTGTGTTGCCTTTGTCAAGCTGTAATAAGTAGGGATAAGGACGTTAAACACCTCGGAACATCCTCCCTTATACGTCACCTGCAGCGCATTCATCATAAGTCAGTGACAAGTTCAAAAACTTTGGATGACAGCGGAAGCAGTCCACTAACCACTAAATCCCTTCCTCTTGTAACCAAGCTCCTGCAAACCACACCACCAACTCCCTCAGTGTCAATTTCCTCCTTAGACAGGAGAGCCAATAGTCCTGCAGGCCATGTCACTGGCAAGTCTGACGAGTCCTCTCCTGCCTGGGATTCCTCCGATGCATCCTTAAGTGTAACGCCTACTGCTGCTGGCGCTGCTGTTGTTGCTGCTGGGAGTCGATCGTCATCCCAGAGGGGAAGTCGGAAGACCACTTGTACTTCTTCCAGTAAGCAATTGACTGTCCAACAGTCCTTTGCGAGGAAGATGAAATATCACAGCAGTCATCCTGCTGCAAAGCGGATAACTCAGGTCTGGGTGGTGAGAAACGTGGTTCCGGTATCCATCGTTAATTTAGAGGCAACTAGAGACTTGATTGAGGTACTGTGTCCCCGGTACCAAATACCCTCTAGGTTCCATTTCTCTAGGCAGGCGATACCGAAAATGTACACAGACCTCAGAAAAAGAGTCACCAGTGTCCTAAAAAATGCAGTTGTACCCAATGTCCACTTGTCTGTGGTTAAGTGGAGCAGGGCAGACTCAGGACTATATGACTGTGACAGCCCACTGGGTAGATGTATTGCCTCCCGCAGCAAGAACAGCAGCGGCGGCACCAGTAGCAGCATCTCGCAATTGCCAACTCGTTCCTAGGCAGGCTACGCTTTGTATCACCGCTTTCCATAAGAGGCACACAGCTGACAACCTCTTACGGAAACTGAGGAACATCATCGCAGAATGGCTTACCCCAATTGAACTCTCCTGGGGATTTGTGACATCGGACAACGCCACCAATATTGTGCGTGCATTACATCTGGGCAAATTCCAGCATGTCCCATGTTTTGCACATACATTGAACTTGGTGGTGCAGAATTATTTAAAAAACGACAGGGGCGTGCAAGAGATGCTGTCGGTGGCCCGAAGAATTGCGGGCCACTTTCTGCCTTCAGCCACCGCATGCCGAAGACTGGAGCACCACCAAACATTCCTGAACCTGCCCTGCCATCATCTGAAGCAAGAGGTGGTAACGAGGTGGAATTCAACCCTCTATATGCTTCAGAGGATGGAGGAGCAGCAAAAGGCCATTCAAGCCTATACATCTGCCCACGATATAGGCAAAGGAGGGGGAATGCACCTGACTCAAGCGCAGTGGAGAATGATTTCAACGTTGTGCAAGGTTCTGCAACCCTTTGAACTTTCCACACGTGAAGTCAGTTCAGACACTGCCAGCCTGAGTCAGGTCATTCCCCTCATCAGGCTTTTGCAGAAGAAGCTGGAGACATTGAAGGAGGAGCTAAAACAGAGCGATTCAACTAGGCATGTGGGACTTGTGGATGGAGCCCTTAATTTGCTTAACCAGGATTCAATCTGTTGAAATCAGAGCACTACATTTTGGCCGCCGTGCTCGATCCTAGATTTAAAACCTACATTGTATCTCTCTTTCCGGCAGACACAAGTCTGCAGAGGTTCAAAGACCTGCTGGTGAGAAAATTGTCAAGTCAAGCGGAACGTGACCCGTCAACAGCTCCTCCTTCACATTCTCCCGCAACTGGGGGTGCGAGGAAAAGGCTAAGAATTCCGAGCCCACCCGCTGGCGGTGATGCAGGGCAGTCTGGAGTGAGTGCTGACATCTGGTCCAGACTGAAGGACCTGGCAATGATTACTGACATGTCGTCTACTGTCACTGCATATGATTCTGTCACCTTTGAAAGAATGGTGGAGAAAAAGAGGCAATTTGGAGGCCCTTGCACAAACTGGCTTTATTCTACCTAAGTTGCCCTCCCTCCAGTGTGTACTCCGAAAGAGTGTTTAGTGCGGCCGCTCACCTTGTCAGCAATCGGCGTACAAGGTTGCTTCCAGAAAATGTGGAGAAGATGATGATCATCAAAATTAATTATAATCAATTCCTCCGTGGAGACATTCACCAGCAATTGCCTCCAGAAAGTACACAGGGATCTGAGATGGTGGATTCCAGTGGGGACGAATTAATAATCTGTGAGGAGGGGGATGTACACAGTGAAAGGGGTGAGGAATCGGAGGATGATGAGGTGGACATCTTGCCTCTGTAGAGCCAGTTTGTGCAAGGAGAGATTGATTGATTCTTTTTTGGTGGGGGCCCAAACCAACCAGTCATTTCAGTCAGTCGTGTGGCAGACCCTGTCGCTGAAATGATGGGTTCATCAATGTTTTTCTTTTCAATCTAAGCCCCTGCAGTTTTCTGTAAGCATCTGCTTCGCTATGATGATCAACAAGTCACAAGGGAAAACACTCAGGGCTGGAGGCGTAGATCTTAGGACCAGCTGCTACAAGCATGGCAGAGGTGTCACTATCACTGGTGACACCCAGAGAGGCGGCGAGGGAGATTGTAATGCAGTGCGCGCAGATAAGCAGCGCAATGGTAAAAAGGAGGCATGGTCTCATAGGTAGGGGTGTGGCCTGAATCACCATTTTGTTGCTGCGGGTATCCCGGGGGTTGGGGGCTGTACCCGGGGACTAGTGTGTGAGTGGTGCTGGCTCCTGCACAGTGACAGAAACTGGGTGTTGCACGTAATGTCACAGTGAAACACCCATATTCTGTCACTGAAGAAGAGCCGGCACTTTGGTGTCACCCCCCTTGGCGGGTGACACTCGGGTGTGTGCCGCAACCCCGTTGTGATGCCACTGACCCATGGGAAGCTTTACGTGGCTTACCCATGTGTTAGTAGCCCCAAGCATCTTTTGTGTTAGTCCCTGAAGAAAAACTTCAAATATTGTTTACAATTTTGTAATCAATGGCCTAATTCAGTATGGATTGCAAATTCTGCTAAGTAACAGAATTTGCAATCCTTTGGTTCGCATGCTGGGGCCACCCATCACAGGGCATGGCCACCCAGCATGCCGCCTCCCTTCTTGACCACGCTGAAATTGCAGTCTCAGTGCAGTTCAGCGTGATCGTAAAAAATGGGTTAGCCTCCTGTTGGTGCAGACTGTACGTGTGCGCAGGAAGCCGCCACCATTTCTGTGATCGCAACGGCTGCATGTGATGTCATGCAGCCGCTCTGACCACGCCTCCTGTTTCTCCGTTGAAGCCCTGCCCCCGCACCGCTCCATCTCCGACTTTGAAATGGAGTGTTGCTGACCCCCCCCCCCCCCCCGCACCGATTGACAGTCACAGAAAATGCAGGCGCATGCGTATGCTCTTAGCAATTTTTGCAGTTGGATTGCTTATTGTGATTGCAATCCAACCTGAATCAGGCTCTATTACCTATCACAATGCACTGCAGGTAGTACAAAATGGGGTTAATATAGGAGAAAACCCCCCAGAGCTGTGCTCCTTAACTGTCCCTGGTGGCTAGTGGAGCGGCTGCCCAGTAATCAGTGTCCACGCCAGTGCGCACACGGCCCGCCCCCTACTGCCACGCTGGATCACGGTATAGTGTGGGCACAGAAGCCCCTTACCTCCCTTTCATCAGCGGCCTCGTGATCCCGGAGGGCGGTGTGTGTGTGACTGACCTTAGGAAGAAACCGGAGCCTCCGCTGCAGTGACCCAGCAACCAGGGCACGGGAGTATACTGCGCCGCTGGGAGTGATGGAGCTGCAGTAAAGATGTCTATTAGACCTAGCCTGCTGCAGCCCTTGTACATTCTTATAAAAAAAGTTCTTCTTTTCTTGTCAAAATTAATAGCTAAGTATAGGCTGCCTGAGGCAGCCCCCTGTTAAGTGTCCAGCTCCTGAAGGCACCAACTACAAACTGAGCTCCCTGTTCATGGAAGCGAGGTTATAGAGCAGGGGGCGCTGAGCATCTTGGGAACAGTCAAAAGCTTTGAGCCTGTTGGTGCCTCAGATCAAGATCCTACTCTACACCCCAATGTGAATCCTTGTGGAGTCCAGTGTACCCCACAGAAGAAATGAATGTGTCACACCCATTGGCAGCAACATTAGAATAGCTGCTGATGGGCACAATTGAGAAAGGAAGGGGGGAAAACATTTGAATCCAGCACATATATGTAATTTGAATATGTAATTTGTACCTTCCTACTTTAAAATGTAATGGATGAACCTCACCCTGTGAGAACTATCTTCATGATCAAGAGATCTCATATGCAAGATAAGTATGTGTTGGCAGAGGCGCTCACTGGGCAGAGATGCTGATCGCATCTCTGGCATGTGCCGGTGCACTGCGGCACCAGCACACACACACACACACACACACACACACACACACACACACACACACACACACACACACACACACACACACTTCAGACCTGATCTCCTGTTGTGTGAATATGCACAGCAGAGATCAGGTCTGAATTAGGCCCTATATACAGCTGTCAGTAAGGCAGGGATCTGCTGTTGCCAGTGAGGCAGGGATGTGCTGCTGTCAGTGAAGCAGTGATCTGCTGCTGCCAGTGAGGCAGGGATCTGCTGCTGCCAGTGAGGCAGGGATGTGCTGCTATAAGTGAGGCAGGTATGTGCTGCTGTCAATGAGGCAGGGATGTGCTGCTGTCAGTGAAGCAGGGATGTGCTGCTGTCAGCGAGGCAGTGATCTGCTGCCCACTATCTCCCTATCACCCCTGCCTGAGTCACACACTTTCCCTGTCACCCCTGCCCCAGTTACCCACTATCTCCCAGTCACCGCTGCCTCAGTTAACCACTATACCTGCGACCCCTGCCTCAGTCACCCACTATACCAGTCACCCCTGCTTTAGTCACCCACTATCTCTGAGGTGTAGCTAGGGGTCCAAGCGCCCCTGGCAAAGTAAGGGACTGGCGCCCCCCCTTTCGATAAAGCATTGCAGTCCATTGGCGGTTACCATGTTGGAGCCACAGCAACTGACCCCCTCCCCCACACGCTGCCCTACATCATCGGCTGGGATTCACTGTTGGTGTGAAGCAACTGGGAACATTCTGGTAGCATTAGCAGCAGTCTGTGTCATAGATAGGGAAGGCAGAAGGTTAACTAGCTAATAGCAGTCTGTTGGCAGCAGAGGCTGGGCGGGGGGCTGAGAATGAGGCAACGCTGATCAGTGTCCAGTCTGCTCAGACAAAAATATTTTGTGATCAGGGCTGGTTCTAGACCAAAGGAGCCAATGGCAAAAATTTCCTTTGGCACCCCCCCCCCCCCACATACACACACACATACACACACACACACACACACACACACCAAAAAAGAACATATCCCAGTTTAACATAACGCTATGTGGTGCAAGGTGTGGAGCTGGTCACTTGTATCAGACCTCTGACATTTGCCTTTTCACCCATGTTGCATACTTTTTCTTGCAGGTTGTGTATTAATTCAAGAAGTGTTCTAAGTACTTCAGCTTAGTATCTTTACTGACCCCTCTTTACCCCACACTACATAACTGACCCCTCTATACCCTACACTACATCACTGACCTTTCTATAACCATCACTGCATTACTGACCCCTTTAGAGATGTGCACTTGAAATTTTTCGGGTTTTGTGTTTTGGTTTTGGGTTCGGTTCCGCGGCCGTGTTTTGGGTTCGACCGCGTTTTGGCAAAACCTCACCGAATTTTTTTTGTCGGATTCGGGTGTGTTTTGGATTCGGGTGTTTTTTTCAAAAAACACTAAAAAACAGCTTAAATCATAGAATTTGGGGGTCATTTTGATCCCAAAGTATTATTAACCTCAAAAACCATAATTTCCACTCATTTTCAGTCTATTCTGAACGCCTCACACCTCACAATATTATTTTTAGTCCTAAAATTTGCACCGAGGTCGCTGGATGACTAAGCTAAGCGACCCTAGTGGCCGACACAAACACCTGGCCCATCTAGGAGTGGCACTGCAGTGTCACGCAGGATGGCCCTTCCAAAAAACACTCCCCAAACAGCACATGACGCAAAGAAAAAAAGAGGCGCAATGAGGTAGCTGTGTGAGTAAGATAAGCGACCCTAGTGGCCGACACAAACACCTGGCCCATCTAGGAGTGGCACTGCAGTGTCACGCAGGATGGCCCTTCAAAAAAATACTCCCCAAACAGCACATGACGCAAAGAAAAATGAAAGAAAAAAGAGGTGCAAGATGGAATTGTCCTTGGGCCCTCCCACTTACCCTTATGTTGTATAAACAGGACATGCACACTTTAACCAACCCATCATTTCAGTGACAGGGTCTGCCACACGACTGTGACTGAAATGACGGGTTGGTTTGGACCCCCACCAAAAAAGAAGCAATTAATCTCTCCTTGCACAAACTGGCTCTACAGAGGCAAGATGTCCACCTCATCATCATCCTCCGATATATCACCGTGTACATCCCCCTCCTCACAGATTATCAATTCGTCCCCACTGGAATCCACCATCTCAGCTCCCTGTGTACTTTGTGGAGGCAATTGCTGCTGGTCAATGTCTCCACGGAGGAATTGATTATAATTCATTTTAATGAACATCATCTTCTCCACATTTTCTGGAAGTAACCTCGTACGCCGATTGCTGACAAGGTGAGCGGCGGCACTAAACACTCTTTCGGAGTACACACTTGTGGGAGGGCAACTTAGGTAGAATAAAGCCAGTTTGTGCAAGGGCCTCCAAATTGCCTCTTTTTCCTGCCAGTATAAGTACGGACTGTCTGACGTGCCTACTTGGATGCGGTCACTCATATAATCCTCCACCATTCTTTCAATGGGGAGAGAATCATATGCAGTGCCAGTAGACGACATGTCCGACTCCGTAATCGTTGTCAGGTCCTTCAGTCCGGACCAGATGTCAGCATCAGCAGTCGCTCCAGACTGCCCTGCATCACCGCCAGCGGGTGGGCTCGGAATTCTGAGCCTTTTCCTCGCACCCCCAGTTGCAGGAGAATGTGAAGGAGGAGATGTTGACAGGTCGCGTTCCGCTTGACTTGACAATTTTCTCACCAGCAGGTCTTTGAACCCCAGCAGACTTGTGTGTGCCGGAAAGAGAGATCCAAGGTAGGTTTTAAATCTAGGATCGAGCACGGTGGCCAAAATGTAGTGCTCTGATTTCAACGGATTGACCACCCGTGAATCCTTGTTAAGCGAATTAAGGGCTCCATCCACAAGTCCCACATGCCTAGCGGAATCGCTCTGTGTTAGCTCCTCCTTCAATGTCTCCAGCTTCTTCTGCAAAAGCCTGATGAGGGGAATGACCTGACTCAGGCTGGCAGTGTCCGAACTGACTTCACGTGTGGCAAGTTCAAAGGGCAGCAGAACCTTGCACAACGTTGAAATCATTCTCCACTGCGCTTGAGACAGGTGCATTCCACCTCCTATATCGTGCTCAATTGTATAGGCTTGAATGGCCTTTTGCTGCTCCTCCAACCTCTGAAGCATATATAGGGTTGAATTCCACCTCGTTACCACTTCTTGCTTCAGATGATGGCAGGGCAGGTTCAGGCGTTTTTGGTGTTGCTCCAGTCTTCTGTACGTGGTGCCTGTACGCCGAAAGTGTCCCGCAATTCTTCTGGCCACCGACAGCATCTCTTGCACGCCCCTCTCGTTTTTTAAATAATTCTGCACCACCAAATTCAAGGTATGTGCAAAACATGGGACGTGCTGGAATTTGCCCATATTTAATGCACACACAATATTGCTGGCGTTGTCCGATGCCACAAATCCACAGGAGAGTCCAATTGGGGTAAGCCATTCCGCGATGATCTTCCTCAGTTGCCGTAAGAGGTTTTCAGCTGTGTGCGTATTCTGGAAACCGGTGATACAAAGCGTAGCCTGCCTAGGAAAGAGTTGGCGTTTGCGAGATGCTGCTACTGGTGCCGCCGCTGCTGTTCTTGCGGCGGGAGTCCATACATCTACCCAGTGGGCTGTCACAGTCATATAGTCCTGACCCTGCCCTGCTCCACTTGTCCACATGTCCGTGGTTAAGTGGACATTGGGTACAACTGCATTTTTTAGGACACTGGTGAGTCTTTTTCTGACGTCCGTGTACATTCTCGGTATCGCCTGCCTAGAGAAGTGGAACCTAGATGGTATTTGGTAACGGGGGCACACTACCTCAAGAAATTGTCTAGTTCCCTGTGAACTAACGGCGGATACCGGACGCACGTCTAACACCAACATAGTTGTCAAGGCCTCAGTTATCCGCTTTGCAACAGGATGACTGCTGTGATATTTAATCTTCCTCGCAAAGGACTGTTGGACAGTCAATTGCTTGGTGGAAGTAGTAAAAGTGGGCTTACGACTTCCCCTCTGGGATGACCATCGACTCCCAGCAGCAACAACAGCAGCGCCAGCAGCAGTAGGCGTTACACGCAAGGATGCATCGGAGGAATCCCAGGCAGGAGAGGACTCGTCAGAATTGCCAGTGACATGGCCTGCAGGACTATTGGCATTCCTGGGGAAGGAGGAAATTGACACTGAGGGAGTTGGTGGGGTGGTTTGCGTGAGCTTGGTTACAAGAGGAAGGGATTTACTGGTCAGTGGACTGCTTCCGCTGTCGCCCAAAGTTTTTGAACTTGTCACTGACTTATTATGAATGCGCTGCAGGTGACGTATAAGGGAGGATGTTCCGAGGTGGTTAACGTCCTTACCCCTACTTATTACAGCTTGACAAAGGCAACACACGGCTTGACACCTGTTGTCCGCATTTCTGTTGAAATACTTCCACACCGAAGAGCTGATTTTTTTGGTATTTTCACCAGGCATGTCAATGGCCATATTCCTCCCACGGACAACAGGTGTCTCCCCGGGTGCCTGACTTAAACAAACCACCTCACCATCAGAATCCTCCTGGTCAATTTCCTCCCCAGCGCCAGCAACACCCATATCCTCCTCATCCTGGTGTACTTCAACACTGACATCTTCAATCTGACTATCAGGAACTGGACTGCGGGTGCTCCTTCCAGCACTTGCAGGGGGCGTGCAAATGGTGGAAGGCGCATGCTCTTCACGTCCAGTGTTGGGAAGGTCAGGCATCGCAACCGACACAATTGGACTCTCCTTGTGGATTTGGGATTTCGAAGAACGCACAGTTCTTTGCTGTGCTTTTGCCAGCTTGAGTCTTTTCATTTTTCTAGCGAGAGGCTGAGTGCTTCCATCCTCATGTGAAGCTGAACCACTAGCCATGAACATAGGCCAGGGCCTCAGCCGTTCCTTGCCACTCCGTGTGGTAAATGGCATATTGGCAAGTTTACGCTTCTCCTCCGACAATTTTATTTTAGATTTTTGAGTCCTTTTTTTACTGATATTTGGTGTTTTGGATTTTACATGCTCTGTACTATGACATTGGGCATCGGCCTTGGCAGACAACGTTGCTGGCATTTCATCGTCTCGGCCATGACTAGTGGCAGCAGCTTCAGCACGAGGTGGAAGTCGATCTTGATCTTTCCCTATTTTTGGAACCTCAACATTTTTGTTCTCCATATTTTAATAGGCACAACTAAAAGGCACCTCAGGTAAACAATGGAGATGGATGGATACTAGTATACTTATGGATGACGAGCGACTGCCGACACAGAGGTAGCTACAGCCGTGGACTACCGTACTGTGTCTGCTGCTAATATAGACTGGATGATAATGAGATAAAATTAATATATATATATATCACACTAGTACTGCAGCCGGACAGGTATATATTATGTAATGACGGACCTGCTGGACACTGTCTGTCAGCACTGCAGACTCCTAAAGTAAGCTACTAGTATCAAGAAGATAGAAAAAAAAAACCACGGGTAGGTGGTATACAATTATGGATGGACGAGCGACTGCCGACACAGAGGTAACTACAGCCGTGGACTACCGTACTGTGTCTGCTGCTAATATAGACTGGATGATAATGAGATAAAATTAAAATATATATATATATCACACTAGTACTGCAGCCGGACAGGTATATATTATGTAATGACGGACCTGCTGGACACTGTCTGTCAGCACTGCAGACTCCTAAAGTAAGCTACTAGTATCAAGAAGATAGAAAAAAAAAAAACCACGGGTAGGTGGTATACAATTATGGATGGACGAGCGACTGCCGACACAGAGGTAGCTACAGCCGTGGACTACCGTACTGTGTCTGCTGCTAATATAGACTGGATGATAATGAGATAAAATTAAAATATATATATATATATATATCACACTAGTACTGCAGCCGGACAGGTATATATTATGTAATGACGGACCTGCTGGACACTGTCTGTCAGCACTGCAGACTCCTAAAGTAAGCTACTAGTATCAAGAAGATAGAAAAAAAAAAACCACGGGTAGGTGGTATACAATTATGGATGGACGAGCGACTGCCGACACAGAGGTAGCTACAGCCGTGGACTACCGTACTGTGTCTGCTGCTAATATAGACTGGATGATAATGAGATAAAATTAAAATATATATATATTATATATCACACTAGTACTGCAGCCGGACAGGTATATATTATGTAATGACGGACCTGCTGGACACTGTCTGTCAGACTCAGCACTGCAGACTCCTAAAGTAAGCTACTAGTATCAAGAAGATAGAAAAAAAAAAAACCACGGGTAGGTGGTATACAATTATGGATGGACGAGCGACTGCCGACACAGAGGTAGCTACAGCCGTGGACTACCGTACTGTGTCTGCTGCTAATATAGACTGGATGATAATGAGATAAAATTAAAATATATATATATATATCACACTAGTACTGCAGCCGGACAGGTATATATTATGTAATGACGGACCTGCTGGACACTGTCTGCAGAATGCGTTTATAAAAACACCACACGACGAGTGTTTAACTTTTTCAGGCAGACAATCACAATATACTGGTGGTCAGCAGACAATCACAATACTGGTGGTCAGTGGTCACTGGTCAGTCACACTGGCAGTGGCACTCTGGCAGCAAAAGTGTGCACTGTACTTAAAATATGTACTCCTGCTATAACTGCTCCCCAGTCTCCCCCACAATTAAGCTGTGTGAGCAGTGAGCACTCAGCACAGTCAGATAATGATATACAGTATTATATATAATGCAGCACACTGGGCTGAGCACAGATATGGTATGTGACTGTGTCACACTGTGTATCGTTTTTTTTCAGGCAGAGAACGGATTAATTAAACTGGTGGTCACTGGTCACACTATCAGCAGCAAGTAGTACTCCTCCTAATAATATGCTCCCCAAAATTTGTGTCTCTCTCTAGTACTCTAGTCTAAACGGAGAGGACGCCAGCCACGTCCTCTCCCTATCAATCTCAATGCACGTGTGAAAATGGCGGCGACGCGCGGCTCCTTATATAGAATCCGAGTCTCGCGATAGAATACGAGCCTCGCGAGAATCCAACAGCGGGATGATGACGTTCGGGCGCGCTCGGGTTAACCGAGCAAGGCGGGAAGATCCGAGTCGCTCGGCCCCGTGTAAAAAAACCTGAAGTTCGGGCGGGTTCGGATTCCGAGGAACCGAACCCGCTCATCTCTACCCTCTATACAGTACACTGACCTCTATATACCTGCTAGTACATCCCTGATGCCTATATTCCCTAAGCTAAATCCCTGACGCCTCTATTCCCTACGCTACATCCCTGACGCCTCTATTCCCTATGCTACATCCCTGACGCCTCTATACCCTACGCTACATCCCTGATGCCTCTATTCCCTACGCTACATTCCTGATGCCTCTATAACCTACGCTACATCCCTGACGCCTCTATACCCTACGCTACATCCCTGACGCCTCTATACAGTACAATGCATTACTGATCCCTCTAGACCATACATCCTCATTACATCAGAGAGATAGTGAAACACTGGAAAAAATAAGGATAAAGTGGACTACAGAAACTGATGCTCTAAACAAAGGAGAGAGAGAGAGAGAGAAAAGCACAAGGGAAAGTGGGCAATCGGAACACCATAGAGAGAGGAGAGATAGAAATGCCTGAAAAAGTAAAGGGGGTTGGGTATGGCATCCGGCGCTCGGGATTCCAGCAGTCACATGATACCTAATCCTAACCCTCTGGGGGGGTGGCGGATAGGGCTAACCCTCAGGGGGTGGCAGCTAGGACTAACCCCCCCCCCCCTCCTAGTGCCTTCCCTAACACCCCCTCCCCTGGTCCTAACCCTCCCTCCAATACTCGCCTTCGGGATGTTGGCTGTCTGTGTGCTGGCACCAGTCTCCCAAGTGGTGTCAGGATTCCAACATCGGTCAAATGACCGCCGGTATACCGTCTGCCGGGATGGTAAATGTATCCTGAGGACAGGTAGTGAGTGTGGAGGGATAGGTGGTTCAGTAAAATGTAACAGCTCAAACTGCGATCATTCACTGATAAATTGATTTATAGCTCTCCCTTTTTAACCATTGCAGTCATAAAAGCAATGTTTTTTAAACTTTTAAATAAAGCTTGTTAGCATCCCCAGCACACTGTATATGCTGGGAGATGTAGTTCTCAATATGAAAACATTTAATTACTGTATGAACTCTAATTCCCCAACTGAAACCTCTCACAAACACACACTCCTAAATCTAGTACACACACACACACATTTCCCCAGTACTGACAACTCTCATCACTTCCACACACTGACAACTCCCTCCTGCTCCTCTCCCCACTGACACTGACAGCTCCCTCACAGTCACACACATCCTCCACCCCCCCACACACACACTGATAGCACACATGCACAAATCCCCCCCTCCTCGACACTAACTGTCACGGACTGCTTGGGCAGCAGGGGGCAGGCTCTGACTTGAAGTGCTGAAATTCAACAGCTCTCTCGAACTTGCAAGGCATGGCTGTGCAGCTGTCTCCAGCCATCTCCTTGCCCACTGTGTAATTTGTGGCGTTCTCTGATGTTCCCCGCTCTGCCTCTACAACCGGCACATAATGTACAGCAGTGGTGACTCCTGAGTATGGGCCTGGAGAACTCCGCCTACCGGGGGGTAGGGATTAATAATTTCAAAGGGGCAGAGCTAGGAGTGAAGCAGTGGACAGCAGTTGAGGGGCGTTTCAAACTGTAACAGGGTTGGGACAATTTCAGTATCCTTCCCTCACCGTCTAATTGGTCAGTCCCACGCTGATTGCCATAGCGCCCTTTCGAGACTGCAGAACTCTATCCCTTAGCCACGGTTGGCACAGCTGGATGGTGCCCCTGGCAAGTGCCATCCTGGCCAAGGGGTAGATACGCCCCTGAGGGTCAGGGCCAGCAACAGAAATCTCGGGGCCCAGTACACTGATATCTCTGGGGCCCCCTCAACCCCCCCTTAACTTGGCAGAGGGATCTTTAAAAAAAAATGGAGCCTTTGACTCGGACCGTCAGTGAGGCCGGCAGGTGGTTTTCATACTGGGCTATCCAGCTCTTCGGTGGCGGTGGCAGGGACATTCAGAAAAGGGCCAGCACAGCAACATGCATAATAATGGCAATACAGTATGGACCACAGGGACTGGACAAAGTGATGGGGTAAAAGGAGGGAGGAGGGTTTAGTTGGCCTGTTAATTGTTTTCCTGCTTAAATTGAGCAGTTGGTGGATACACTTTAAAAAGCAATATTGGCACTGTGGCCCCATTATTTCTGTTCTTAATACTTGGAGCCCTGAACAAGTGTCCCCTTTGTCCCCCCTGTCACCGGGCCTGTTCAGGCGTTACCTATGGAGAAGCTGCGACATGACATCCTAGGACACGATACTGCACCATGCATCACCATTATATTTCAGTGTGCCTTGTCAATATTTAAATCTTGTTCTGTGTGACGTGAGTTGTAAATGGTTGAAAATCTCTGTGCTACAGTATCGTCACCATGTAGTTATAACAACACCGCAAAACCACCAAAAGACGTGTTTTGGTAGAGGGACTGCTGGAGGGGCCCATTGGGGCCCCCAGTTTGCTACCCCACCCCAGTATACCTGTGCTGTAGCCAGTGGAAGGGGCACTATCTTCCCGGTGATCTCTTCGGGAAGATGGTGCCGCACATAGAAAGCAAAGACTCTGGCTGCACTCTCCTGCCCTCGCTCTAAGCAAGGTGATCGGGCCACAAAAGGACCCCTGTCGGACCCCGGCCTGTGGGCCACAAAAGGATGCATTGGGGGCGGCATGCGGCCCATGGGTTTGACACCCCTGCCCTAGAGTATCAAAATTTGTTTCACGGCACCCCTAGGCCAAAGTTTTTTTTATTGAGAAATTCAGAAAAAAATATAAAATTAAGTAAATTGTGTTTATAGCATGTCATCCTCAGGTTCAGTTATGTTGTGAGGGAATGGTTTTGCCAATTTAATAAAGTATAAATAATTTTAATTGGTCCTGGACCACCAAACTATGCTACCAGTGCAAGAACCCCAGTTTGGAAACTACTGCCATAAAATAAACCTTTTTTGTTTTTTTTAAACTACATGTAATACACCTTAGATCTCAGTTCCTAAAAGGTTTTAAACCTTTGCATACAGTAAACTACACATATTTAAAAATCCTACACCGGGCCAATTTCATGGCAGTCTCGGATAGGAGGGCATTGTGGATTCACCAAGGGAATGCTGATGCTGACTCCAAGAAGAAAGGGAGTCTCTTCCCTATGAAGGTGAAGCCTTGTTTGGCGACGGCCTAGTTGATTTGATCTCGGCAGCTCCCGCAGGTAAGTCATCCTTCTTGCCCTATGTTCCCTCTCAACGGATGAAGACGCATCATTATCTGACGCAGTCATTTTGGCCCAATAGATATGCAAGAAGTTAAGATTCCCCTTTCTTTGCAGGTAGAGGAAGGAAAAGAGGGAAGAGGTCTGTAGCCTCTTTAAGATCGCAGGAGCAGAGATCGTCCTCTGCTTTTGCCAAATCCACTGCATGACGCTGGGGCTCTCTTGCAGGAGCCCGCACCAGTGGGGGGCACGTCTAAAACTCTTCAGTCAGTTCTGGATTCATTCGGACCTGGACTCGTGGGTTTTACAAATAGTGTCCCAAGGGTACAAACTGGGGTTTCAAGACGTTCCCCCTCACCGATTGTTCAAATCAGCCTTAGTCAGCAGGGAGAAGGTTTTTATTCAAGCCTCTTCGTGGTCCCGAAGCCGGACGGCTCAGTCAGACCAATCTGAAATCTGAAATCCCTTAATTTCTACCTAAAGAAATTCAATTTCAAGATGGAATCTCTCAGGGTAGTGATCTCCAGTCCGGGGGATAAAGGAGATTTCATGGTTTTGGTAGACATAAAGGATGCCTACTTATATGTTCCCATTTAGCCACTGCATCAAGCTACCTGAGGTTTGCAATTCAGGATTGTCATTACCAATTTCAGACGTTGCCGTTTGGTCTGTCCACGGCTCCGAGGATTTTCACCAGGGTGATGGCGGAAATGATGGTTCTCCTTCGCAAGCAAGGAGTCACAATTATCCCGTACTTGGATGATCTCCTGATAAAGGCGAGATCCAGGGACCAGTTGGTGCAAAACATCTACTCTCCCTGACAGTTCTTCAACAACATGGTTGGCTCCTAAACTTGCCAAAATCGCAGTTGGTCCCAATGACGCGGTTGTTGTTTTTGGGAGTGATACTGGACACAGAAGAGGTTTTCTTCTAGTGGAAAGGCTCTGGAGATCCAGAGTCTGGTCAAACAAATTCTGAAACCAGCAAGAGTGTTAATCCATCATTGCATTCAGTTGCTGGGGAAGATGGTTGCGGCCTACGAGGCCATTCAGTTTGGCAGGTTCCATGCCAGAGTGTTCCAGTGGGACCTGTTGGACAAGTGGTCCGGATCCTACCTACACATGCACCGGAGGATAATCCTGTCTTCCAAGACCAGAATCTCACTCCATTGGTGGCTGCACAGTTCTC
This sequence comes from Pseudophryne corroboree, assembly GCF_028390025.1. Taxonomy (NCBI): domain Eukaryota; kingdom Metazoa; phylum Chordata; class Amphibia; order Anura; family Myobatrachidae; genus Pseudophryne; species Pseudophryne corroboree. The sequence continues at coordinate 95,896 of NW_026970558.1, forward strand.
ACCACCTAGAGGGGCGATGGTTCGGGATCCAGGACGGGATCCTAGGGACCACGGATGCAACCCTCTGAGGCTGAAGAGCAGTCACACAGGGGGAAAACATCCAAGGAAGATGGTCAAGTCTTCCTTGGATGTTTTCATCTCCACATAAATGTTCTGGAGTTAAGGGCCATTTAATAACTGCAGACACAGTACGCACTGGGACGGGTGCCCAGCATCCTCTACGGACTAAGAGAAAAGGATTTACCGGTAGGTATTAAAATCCTATTTTCTCTAACGTCCTAGAGGATGCTGGGGACTCCGTAAGGACCATGGGGATAGACGGGCTCCGCAGGAGACATGGGCACTTTAAGAAAGACTTTAGTTCTGGGTGTGCACTGGCTCCTCCCTCTATGCCCCTCCTCCAGACCTCAGTTTGATACTGTACCCAGTGGAGACTGGGTGCTTTTCAGGAGCTCTCCTGAGCTTTCTGACAGAAAGTATTTTGTTAGGTTTTTCATTTTCAGGGAGCACTGCTGGCAACAGACTCCCTCATCGAGGGACTGAGGGGAGAGAAGCAGCCCTACTCTCTGAGTTGCAAGGTCCTGCTTCTTAGGCTACTGGACACCATTAGCTCCAGTGGGATTGGTACGCAGGATCTCACCCTCGCCGTCCGTCCCAGAGCCGCGCCGCCGTCCCCCTCGCAGAGCCGGAAGATAGAAGCCGGGTGAGTATGAGAAGAAAAGAAGACTTCAGAGGCGGCAGAAGACTTCATGATCTTCACTGAGGTAACGCACAGCACTGCAGCTGTGCGCCTTTGCTCCCATACACCTCACATACTCCGGTCACTGTAAGGGTGCAGGGCGCAGGGGGGGCGCCCTGGGCAGCAATATAAACCTCTTTCGCAAAAATATAACATATATACAGCTGGGCACTTTATATATGTATAAGCCCCCACCAATTTTACAGTTTAAGCGGGACAGAAGCCCGCCTCCGAGGGGGCGGGGCTTCTCCCTCAGCACTCACCAGCGCCATTTTTTCTCCACAGCACCGCTGAAAGGAAGCTCCCCGGACTCTACCCTGCTTATACCACGTTAGACAAGAGGGTTGAAAAGAGGGGTGGGGGGGGGGCACATAATTCGCAAATTACATACAGCAGCACTACTGGGCAAACATTAAGTTACTGTTTTATTCCTGGGTTATATAGCGCTGGGGGGTGTGCTGGCATACTCTCTCTCTGTCTCTCCAAAGGGCCTTGTGGGGAAACTGTCTTCAGAAAAAGCATTCCCTGTGTGTGTAGTGTGTCGGTACACGTGTCGACATGTCTGAGGAAGAAGGTTATATTAGAGAGGAGCGGGAGCAAATGAATGTGGTGTCTCCGCCGACAGCTGATTGGATGGATATGTGGAATGTTTTAAATGCTAGTGTAAACTCATTGCACAAAAGATTAGACAAGGCAGAAGCTTTGGGACAGTCAGGGTTTAAACCCATGCCTGATCCTATGTTGCAGGGACTGTCAGGGTCTCATAAGCGCCCACTATCCCAGATTGTTGACACAGATACCGACACGGATTCTGACTCCAGTGTCGATTACGATGATGCAAAGTTACAGCCAAAATTGGCAAAATCCATTCGATTTATGATTATGGCAATAAAAGATGTTTTGCACATCACAGAGGAACCCCCTGTAGCTGACAAGAGGGTACATATGTACAAGGGAAAGAAGCCTGAGGTAACCTTTCCCCCCTCACACGAGCTGAACGAGTTATGTGAAAAAGCTTGGGAATCTCCAGATAAAAGACTGCAGATTTCCAAAAGGATTCTTATGGCGTATCCTTTCCCATCAACGGATAGGTTACGATGGGAATCCTCCCCTAGGGTGGACAAAGCATTAACACGCTTATCCAAGAAGGTAGCCCTCCCGTCCCAGGATACGGCTACCCTCAAAGAGTGTGCTGACCGCAAACAGGAGATTACCCTGAAGTCCATTTATACACATTCAGGTACCTTACTCAGACCGGCAATTGCGTCGGCCTGGGTGTGTAGTGCTGTAGCGGCATGGACAAATACCTTATCTGAGGGGATGGATAGCCTAGACAAGGATACTATTTTATTGACCATGGGGCATATAAGAGATGCTGTCCTATATATGTGTGTATGCAAACTACAGGTGGTGCTGCAATATTGGCAAGGAAAAGCTGTCAGGTACCTTTGCATTTTTCTCCCAAACGAGAAAATGCAAAGTTTGAAAAGACTGTGTCTTTTTCTGCTGATGTGAAGTGACCTGGGGTAAAAAGGTGGATTTCCCAGCCGTTGCCGTGGCCACCAGGTCCGATAGACCAGCCCCAAATAACTCCTCCCCTTTATACGGCAATACTTCCATGTGCCGTTTGGAATCTGCATCCCCTGACCACTGTCGCGTCCATAATGCTCTTCTGGCAGAGATGGACATTGCACTTACTCTTGATGCCAGGGTGCAAATATCCCTCTGTGCATCACGCATATATAGCAATGCATCCTTTAAATGTTCTATAGTTAACAAAATATTGTCCCTATCCAGGGTATCAATATTCTCAGTCAGGGAATCCGCCCATGCGACTCCAGCACTGCACATCCAGGCTGAGGCGATTGCTGGTCGCAGTATAACACCAGTATGTGTGTATATACTTTTTAGGATATTTTTCAGCCTCCTATCAGCTGGTTCTTTGAGGGTGGCCGAATCAGGGGACGGTAACGCTACTTGTTTAGATAAACGTGTGAGCGCCTTATCTACCCTAGGGGGTGTTTCCCACCGCGCCCTAACCTCTGGCGGGAAAGGATATAGTGCTAATAATTTATTAGAAATTAGCTGTTTTTTATCGGGGGAAACCCACGCTTTATCACACACCTCATTAATTTCATCTGACTCAGGAAAAACTATTGGCAGTTTTTTCACACCCCACATAATACCCTTCTTTGTGGTACTTGTAGTGTCAGAAAGGTTCAATGCCTCTTTCATTGCCGTGATCATGTAACGTGTGGCCCTACTGGACATTACGTTTGTCTCGTCACCGTCGACACTAGACTCAGTATCTGTGTCTGGGTCTGTGTCGACCCACTGAGGTAACGGCCGTTTTAGGGCCCCTGACGGTGTCTGAAACGCCTGAACAGGCACTAATTGATTTGCCGGCTGTCTCATGTCGTCAACAGTTTTTTGCAAATTGCTGACATTATCACTTAATTGTTTAAACACAATCATCCAGTCAGGTGTCGACTCCCTAGGGGGTGACATCACTAACCCAGGCAACTGCTCCGCCTCCACTTCATTTTCCTCCTCATACATGTCGACACACGCGTACCGACACACAGCACACACACCGGGAATGCTCTGATAGAGGACAGGACCCCACTTAGCCCTTTGGAGAGACAGAGGGAGAGTCTGCCAGCACACACCCAGCGCTATATATATATACAGGGATAACCTTATATAAGTGTTATTCCCTTATAGCTGCCGTTATTATCGTTATTTGCTGCCAAAAATGCCCCCCCTTCTCTTTTTTACCCTGATTCTGAAGCAGGACTGCAGGGGAGAGTCAGGGAGCCGTCCTTCCAGCGGAGCTGTGAGGGAAAATGGCGCTTGTGTGCTGAGGAGATAGGCTCCGCCCCTTCACGACGTCCTTATCTCCCGCTTTTTAGTGTAAAAATGGCAGGGGTTAAAATACATCCATATAGCCCAGGAGCTATATGTGATGTATTCTTTTTGCCACCTAAGGTATATATAGAGATGAGCGGGTTCGGTTTCTCTGAATCCGAACCCGCCCGAACTTCATGTTTTTTTTCACGGGTCCGAGCGACTCGGATCTTCCCGCCTTGCTCGGTTAACCCGAGCGCGCCCGAACGTCATCATGACGCTGTCGGATTCTCGCGAGGCTCGGATTCTATATAAGGAGCCGCGCGTCGCCGCCATTTTCACACGTGCATTGAGATTGATAGGGAGAGGACGTGGCTGGCGTCCTCTCCATTTAGATTAGGGTTGAGAGAGAGAGAGAGAGATTGACCTGAGGCTGTGATACTGTAGAAGAGAGTGCAGAGTTTAGTGACTGACGACCACAGTGACCACCAGACACAGACAGTGCAGTTGTTTGTTTTATTTAATATATCCGTTCTCTGCCTGAAAAAAACGATACACACAGTGACTCAGTCACATACCATATCTGTGTGCACTGCTCAGCCCAGTGTGCTGCATCAATGTATATATATATCTGACTGTGCTCAGCTCACACAGCTTATAATTGTGGGGGAGACTGGGGAGCACTGCAGTGCCAGTTATAGGTTATAGCAGGAGCCAGGAGTACATAATATTATATTAAAATTAAACAGTGCACACTTTTGCTGCAGGAGTGCCACTGCCAGTGTGACTAGTGACCAGTGACCTGACCACCAGTATATATAATATTAGTAGTATACTATCTCTTTATCAACCAGTCTATATTAGCAGCAGACACAGTACAGTGCGGTAGTTCACGTCTGTGGCTACCTCTGTGTCGGCACTCGGCAGCCCGTCCATAATTGTATATACCACCTAACCGTGGTTTTTTTTTCTTTCTTTATACATACATACTAGTTACGAGTATACTATCTCTTTATCAACCAGTCTATATATTAGCAGCAGACACAGTACAGTGCGGTAGTTCACGGCTGTGGCTACCTCTGTGTCGGCACTCGGCAGCCCGTCCATAATTGTATATACCACCTAACCGTGGTTTTTTTTTCTTTCTTTATACATACATACTAGTTACGAGTATACTATCTCTTTATCAACCAGTCTATATATTAGCAGCAGACACAGTACAGTGCGGTAGTTCACGGCTGTGGCTACCTCTGTGTCGGCACTCGGCAGCCCGTCCATAATTGTATATACCACCTAACCGTGGTTTTTTTTTCTTTCTTTATAGTCATACTAGTTACGAGTATACTATCTCTTTATCAACCAGTCTATATTAGCAGCAGACACAGTACAGTGCGGTAGTTCACGGCTGTGGCTACCTCTGTGTCGGCACTCGGCAGCCCGTCCATAATTGTATATACCACCTAACCGTGGTTTTTTTTTCTTTCTTTATACATACATACTAGTTACGAGTATACTATCTCTTTATCAACCAGTCTATATATTAGCAGCAGACACAGTACAGTGCGGTAGTTCACGGCTGTGGCTACCTCTGTGTCGGCACTCGGCAGCCCGTCCATAATTGTATATACCACCTAACCGTGGTTTTTTTTTCTTTCTTTATACATACATACTAGTTACGAGTATACTATCTCTTTATCAACCAGTCTATATATTAGCAGCAGACACAGTACAGTGCGGTAGTTCACGGCTGTGGCTACCTCTGTGTCGGCACTCGGCAGGCAGTCCGTCCATAATTGTATACCACCTAACCGTGGTTTTTTTTTCTTTCTTCTTTATACATACATAGTTACATAGACATCACTTTATCAACCAGTCTATATTAGCAGCAGACACAGTACAGTACGGTAGTTCACGGCTGTGGCTACCTCTGTGTCTGCACTCGGCAGGCAGTCCATAATTGTATACTAGTATCCATCTCCATTGTTTACCTGAGGTGCCTTTTAGTTGTGCCTATTAAAATATGGAGAACAAAAATGTTGAGGTTCCAAAATTAGGGAAAGATCAAGATCCACTTCCACCTCGTGCTGAAGCTGCTGCCACTAGTCATGGCCGAGACGATGAAATGCCAGCAACGTCGTCTGCCAAGGCTGATGCCCAATGTCATAGTACAGAGCATGTCAAATCCAAAACACCAAATATCAGAAAAAAAAGGACTCCAAAACCTAAAATAAAATTGTCGGAGGAGAAGCGTAAACTTGCCAATATGCCATTTACGACACGGAGTGGCAAGGAACGGCTGAGGCCCTGGCCTATGTTCATGGCTAGTGGTTCAGCTTCACATGAGGATGGAAGCACTCAGCCTCTCGCTAGAAAAATGAAAAGACTCAAGCTGGCAAAAGCAGCACAGCAAAGAACTGTGCATTCTTCGAAATCCCAAATCCACAAGGAGAGTCCAATTGTGTCGGTTGCGATGCCTGACCTTCCCAACACTGGACGTGAAGAGCATGCGCCTTCCACCATTTGCACGCCCCCTGCAAGTGCTGGAAGGAGCACCCGCAGTCCAGTTCCTGATAGTCAGATTGAAGATGTCAGTGTTGAAGTACACCAGGATGAGGAGGATATGGGTGTTGCTGGCGCTGGGGAGGAAATTGACCAGGAGGATTCTGATGGTGAGGTGGTTTGTTTAAGTCAGGCACCCGGGGAGACACCTGTTGTCCGTGGGAGGAATATGGCCGTTGACATGCCAGGTGAAAATACCAAAAAAATCAGCTCTTCGGTGTGGAGGTATTTCACCAGAAATGCGGACAACAGGTGTCAAGCCGTGTGTTCCCTTTGTCAAGCTGTAATAAGTAGGAGTAAGGACGTTAACCACCTCGGAACATCCTCCCTTATACGTCACCTGCAGCGCATTCATAATAAGTCAGTGACAAGTTCAAAAACTTTGGGTGACAGCGGAAGCAGTCCACTGACCAGTAAATCCCTTCCTCTTGTAACCAAGCTCACGCAAACCACCCCACCAACTCCCTCAGTGTCAATTTCCTCCTTCCCCAGGAATGCCAATAGTCCTGCAGGCCATGTCACTGGCAATTCTGACGAGTCCTCTCCTGACGCTTCTCCTCCGACAATTTTATTTTAGGTTTTGGAGTCCTTTTTTTACTGATATTTGGTGTTTTGGATTTGACATGCTCTGTACTATGACATTGGGCATCGGCCTTGGCAGACGACGTTGCTGGCATTTCATCGTCTCGGCCATGACTAGTGGCAGCAGCTTCAGCACGAGGTGGAAGTGGATCTTGATCTTTCCCTAATTTTGGAACCTTAACATTTTTGTTCTCCATATTTTAATAGGCACAACTAAAAGGCACCTCAGGTAAACAATGGAGATGGATGGATACTAGTATACAATTATGGATGGACTGCCGAGTGCCGACACAGAGGTAGCTACAGCCGTGGACTACCGTACTGTACTGTGTCTGCTGCTAATATAGACTGGTTGATAAAGAGATGTAGTATGTATGTATAAAGAAGAAAGAAAAAAAAACCACGGGTAGGTGGTATACAATTATGGACGGACTGCCGAGTGCCGACACAGAGGTAGCTACAGCCGTGGACTACCGTACTGTGTCTGCTGCTAATATAGACTGGTTGATAAAGAGATGTAGTATGTATGTATAAAGAAGAAAGAAAAAAAAACCACGGGTAGGTGGTATACAATTATGGACGGACTGCCGAGTGCCGACACAGAGGTAGCTACAGCCGTGGACTACCGTACTGTGTCTGCTGCTAATATAGACTGGTTGATAAAGAGATGTAGTATGTATGTATAAAGAAGAAAGAAAAAAAAACCACGGGTAGGTGGTATACAATTATGGACGGACTGCCGAGTGCCGACACAGAGGTAGCTACAGCCGTGGACTACCGTACTGTACTGTGTCTGCTGCTAATATAGACTGGATGATAATGAGATGTAGTATGTATAAAGAAGCAAGAAAAAAAAACCACGGGTAGGTGGTATACAATTATGGATGGACTGCCGAGTGCCGACACAGAGGTAGCTACAGCCGTGGACTACCATACTGTACTGTGTCTGCTGCTAATATAGACTGGATGATAATGAGATGTAGTATGTATAAAGAAGAAGAAAAAAAACCACGGGTAGGTGGTATACAATTATGGATGGACTGCCGAGTGCCGACACAGAGGTAGCTACAGCCGTGGACTACCGTACTGTACTGTGTCTGCTGCTAATATAGACTGGATGATAATGATATGTAGTATGTATAAAGAAGAAAGAAAAAAAAACCACGGGTAGGTGGTATACAATTATGGATGGACTGCCGAGTGCCGACACAGAGGTAGCTACAGCCGTGGACTACCGTACTGTACTGTGTCTGCTGCTAATATAGACTGGATGATAATGAGATGTAGTATGTATATAGAAGAAAGAAAAAAAAACCACGGGTAGGTGGTATACAATTATGGATGGACTGCCGAGTGCCGACACAGAGGTAGCTACAGCCGTGGACTACCGTACTGTACTGTGTCTGCTGCTAATATAGACTGGATGATAATGAGATGTAGTATGTATAAAGAAGAAAGAAAAAAAAACCACGGGTAGGTGGTATACAATTATGGATGGACTGCCGAGTGCCGACACAGAGGTAGCTACAGCCGTGGACTACCGTACTGTACTGTGTCTGCTGCTAATATAGACTGGATGATAATGAGATGTAGTATGTATAAAGAAGAAAAAAAAAACCACGGGTAGGTGGTATACAATTATGGATGGACTGCCGAGTGCCGACACAGAGGTAGCTACAGCCGTGGACTACCGTACTGTACTGTGTCTGCTGCTAATATAGACTGGATGATAATGAGATGTAGTATGTATAAAGAAGAAAGAAAAAAAAACCACGGGTAGGTGGTATACAATTATGGACGGACTGCCGAGTGCCGACACAGAGGTAGCTACAGCCGTGGACTACCGTACTGTACTGTGTCTGCTGCTAATATATACTGGTTGATAATGAGATGTAGTATGTATAAAGAAGAAAGAAAAAATTGACACATAACAGCAGCGTTCAATCAGCGTTAGTGGGACTTGTGGATGGAGCCCTTAATTCGCTTAACCAGGATTCAATCTGTTGAAATCAGAGCAATAAATTTTGGCCACCGTGCTCGATCCTAGATTTAAAACCTACATTGTATCTCTCTTTCCTGCAGACACAAGTCTGCAGAGGTTCAAAGACCTGCTGGTGAGAAAATTGTCAAGTCAAGCGGAACGTGACCCGTCAACAGCTCCTCCTGGTTTTAGTACTTGGATGGGAGACCACCAGGAAATACCAGGAGCTGTGTGTATTTTTACAATACCAACAACGTTCTCTTGATGCATTCCATTTTGAAACATTGGGGCAGATCTATTAAGCCTGGTGAACTGATAAAGTGCAAGGTGATAAAGTACCAGCCAGTCAGCTCCTAACTGTCATTTTTCAAACCCAGCCTGTGACATGGCAATTAGGAGCTGATTGGCTGGTACTTTATCACCATGCAAATTATCATTTCACCAGGTTTAATAAATCGTCCGCTTATTCATTTATGTACGAGTAGTTAGAAGTAGAAGAACTCTAACAGAAACCACTAAGCTCATCTACAGCCACACCACACTGTATATGCCCAATATCACCTGATCTTAGGCCTGGTTTGTTCTTGGATGTGAGACCACCTGGGAATACCAGGTGCTGTAGGTAGTTTTATACTACCAACACCGTTCTCTTGATGCATTCTATTTTGAAACTTATTCATTGATGTAGAAGTTAGAAACAGCAAAAATCATCTACAGCCGCATCACACTGGATATGTCCAATCCAGTGGCGTAACTAGAAATTTTTCTCCCCCAAGCCAAGAAATTCTTTGGCGCCCCCCCCCCCCCCCCCCCTTCATGCTCCATAATTGGGAGCAAGAAAGGGATAAATATGCGCGCGCCTAAATAAAAAAAGGGGCGTGGTTTTGTCGGAGTGGGCGTGGTTTCGCATAAAGCGGCGTGGCATTGCAGGAAAAGACTACCTTATACCCCAGTTTTGCAACCTGCACGCCCATACGTTGGCCACCACAGGAAAGAAAAATAATCCTGATTCATGCCCCTTACATTATTTGTCATTTTTCCTCCTTATAGTAATGCCCAGTATACATTATGCCACATACTGCAATGGCCCTTAGACATTATGCCGCACACAATAATGCACGACACAATATGCACACACTGTAATGCCCCCGACACATTATGCCACACACCGTAATGTCTGTGACACATTATGCCACACACCGTAATGCCTGTGACACATTATGACAGGAATCGCAATGCCCGTTATACATTATGCTACACACTGCAATGCCCCTGATACATTATAGCACATACAATGTCTGTGACACATTATGACACACACCGCAATGTCCGTGATACATTATGCCACACACTGCAATGCCCGATACATTATAGCACATACAATGCCTGTGACACATTATGCCACACACTGCAATGACCTTGAGACATTATACCACAATGCCCGTGATATAGTATACCATACACCGTAATGCCTGTGACACATACCGCAATGCCCTGCCCGTTATACCCTATGCCACACATCGCAATGCCCGTTATGTATTATGCCACACTGCAATGACCCTGAGACATTATACCACATACCACAATGCCCGTGATATAGTATACCACACACCGTAATGCCTGACACATTATGACACACACCGCAATGTCCGTGATACATTATGCCACACACTGCAATGACCCTGAGACATTATACCACATATCACAATGCCCGCGATATAGTATACCATACACCGTAATGCCTGCGACACATTATGACACACACCGCAATGTCCGTGATACATTATGCCACACACCGTAATGCCCATTACACATTAAGTCCTACAGTAAGGCTTCTAATTACTTTTCAATTACCTGCTCGTTGTCAGGGGTTTAATGCACTGGGTGTCATGCTCGTTGCCAGGGGTTTCATGCTCTTGGTTCCATGCACGGTGCCAGGGGTTTTCATGCTCAGGGTGTCATGCTCGTTGCCAGGGGTTTCATGCACTGGGTGTCATGCTCGTTGCCAGGTGTTTCATGCACTGGGTGTCATGCTCGTTGCCAGATGTTTCATGCACTGGGTGTCATGCTCGTTGCTAGGAGGTAGTCCTTGTTGCTAGGGCTGTGCTCCCAGTGCCACATATGTCCCCAGTGCCAGATATTCCCCCACGGTGCCAGGTACTTACATGCCCCAGTGCCAAATATAGTCGTCCCCCCCATGTGCCAGGTACACATATGCCCCCAGTGCCAGATATTCCCCCCCAGTGCCATATATGCCCCCAGTGCCAGATATTCCCCCCAGTGCCATATATGCCCCCCGTGCCATATATGCCCCCAGTGCCAGATACCCCCCCCAGTGCCATATATGCCCCCAGTGCCAGATATTCCCCCCCAGTGCCATATATGCCCCAGTGCCAGATATCCCCCCCAGTGCCAGATATGCCCCCAGTGCCAGATATTCCCCCCAGTGCCAGAAATGCCCCAGTGCCAGATATTCCTCCCTCCCCCCCCCCGTGCCATATATGCCCCCAGTGCCAGATATTTACCCCACCCCCCGCCATCGCTTTTTGGAGGGACACGGAGGGCACAGCTCGTCTCTCCTGTGTCCCTCCTGCTGCATCATCTCCGGCGGCCGCGGGTCTAATAGGGGGAAGTGCCGGTTCGTAAGCCAATTAGAGCTCACGGACGGCACTTCCCCCTATTAGACCCGCGGCCGCCGGAGATGATGCAGCAGGAGGGACACAGGGAGGCGCGCTGTGTGCCCTCCGTGTCCCTCCAAAAAGCGGCGGAGGGAAGGAGACTGCAGACTGACATGCGGACGCTCATCCGCATGTCAGTCTGCTGTAAATCAGTGGCGCCCCCGCAGCCCCTCGCCCCCAAGCCACCGCGAGGACTGCGGGGGCAGTAGTTACTCCACTGGTCCAATCTCATCTGATGATGGAAGCTAAGCAGTGTTGTGCCTGGTTTGTTTTTGGATTTCAAGTCCTGCCTTCTGGTTTGGCCACGGCACCTCGGATATTCACCAAGGTCATGGCCGTGATGACGACCCTTCACCATCAGAGAATCAGGATCCTGCCAAATCTGGACGACTTGCTGATCCTGGTGAACTCCCAAGAGGTTCTCCACAGTTATCTGGAACTGGCGGTCCAATTCCTAAAAGTCCACGGGTGGCTCATCAACTGAAAAAAGTCCTCGCTGGTCCCTGCTCGGAACATTGTGCACCTAGGGGCACTGCTGGACACACACAGCCAACAATTGTTTCTGTCTCCAGAGAAAGTCCTGAAAATTCAGGACAGTATCGTCCTCTCTCGCCCAAGAGTGTTGATACACACGGCGATGCAAGTACTAGACCTCATGGTGTCGGCTTTCGATATGGTAGAGTACGCTCAATTTCATTACCGCCCTCTGCAGAGGTTAATCCTCTCCAAGTGGGACGGCCTGCCTCATCGGATGATGTCTCAAATGATCTCCTTGTCTCCGGAGGTTCGTCTGACACTGAGCTGGTGGCTACAGGACCAACAGTTGAGCAGGGGCCATCCCTTCTGGATCTCCAACTGTGTCCTCCTGACAATGGATGCCAGTCTTTTGGGCTGGGCCATGGTGTTGGAGCAACACTTTCTCCAGGGTCGGTGGACCAGGGAGGAATCTCTCCTCCTGATATACATTCTGGAATTGCAGGCAGTGTTCAATTAATTGACACTGGCCCTGCCTCTAGTACAGAACAGGCCTGTTCAAGTACAATCTGACAACGCCACCATGGTAGTGTACACAAATCATCAAGGCGGCACTCGAAACTGCATGGCAAAGCTGGAAGTATCAAAAATCCTCCAATGGGTAGAAAGTCATCTGACAGCAATATCGGCAGTGTTCATTCCCGGAGTCCTCAACTAGGAAGCGGATTTCCTCAGTCGTCAGGACGTTCACGCTGGAGAGTGGAGAGGCCGCAGCAGAAATGTCTGCACTGGTGTCAGTAGGTGACTGAGGCAGGGATGACTGGGAGATAGTGGGTGACTGAAGCATGTATGAGTGGGAGATAGTGGGTGACTGAGGCCGGGGTGACTGGGATATAGTGGGTGACAGGGAGATAGTGGGTTACTGAGGGAGGGGTGATAGGAAGGGGTTGGGTAAGTATGGGAAGAAAGTGGGTGACAGGTATAATAAATGACTAAGGCAGGGGTGATAGGGAGATAGTGGATGACTGTGGCAGGGGTGACAGGGACAGTAAGAGACTGAGGCAGGGGTGACAGGGATAGTGGCTGACTGAGGCAGGGGTGACTGGGAGATAGTGGGTGACTGAGGCAGGGTTGACAGGGATAGTGGGTGACTGAAGCAGGGGTGATAGGGTGACAGTGGGTGACTAAAGCAGGGGTGACTGGTATAGTGGGTGACTGAGGCAGGGATCGCAGATATAGTGGTTGACTGAGGCAGCGGTGACTGGGAGATAGTGGGTAACTGAGGCAGGGGTGACAGGGAAAGTGTGTGACTCAGGCAGGGGTGATAGGGAGATAGTGGGCTGCATATCTCTGCCTCACTGCAGCAGCACATTCCTGCTTCAATGACAGCAGCACATCCCTACCTCACTTATAGCAGCACATCCCTGCCTCGCTGACAGCAGCACATCCCTGCCTCGCTGACAGCAGCACATCCCTGCCTCGCTGACAGCAGCACATCCCTGCTTCGCTGACAGCAGCACATCCCTGCTTCGCTGACAGCAGCACATCCCTGCTTCGCTGACAGCAGCACATCCCTGCCTCGCTGACAGCAGCACATCCCTGCCTCGCTGACAGCAGCACATCCCTGTCTCGCTGACAGCAGCACAGCACTGCTTCGCTGACAGCAGCACATCACTGCTTCACTACCAGCAGCACATCCCTGCCTCACTGGCAGCAGCACATCCCTGCCTTACTGACAGCTGTATATAGGGCCTAATTCAGACCTGATCCCTGCTGTGCATATTCACACAACAGGAGATCAGGTCTGAAGTGCGTGTGTGCTGGTGCCGCAGTGCACCGGCACATGCCAGAGATGCGATCAGCATCTCTGCCCAGTGAGCGCCTCTGCCTGATTGACAGGCAGAGGCGGTCACTGGGCAGGAGGAGTCGGGCCAGCGGCGTTGTGCCGCCATTTTGGGGGCACAGTCAGGACAACGCAGACATGACCAGACCGTATGGGGGCGGGCCGTGACGGCTGCGTGACCCGGACAGCAACGGGCCTTATTTACTAAAATCTCAGATAAATTTTATGGCATTTATGTGCAGTCTAGTTTGCACAGTTGATAGAGTGTTGATCTTGCACTATCAATGTAAGCCTCACATAGGTTTGATACACATGTAAGTTTGTTTTTATTTTACTACATTGTGGTTTGTGGCTCTATACCATGTAATGCATGTCTTTTAACAGTAGTCAAGTCTTCCAATGTGCTTGTTAGTGAAACCCAATAGATAGCTTTATTTTATTTTGTTTCTTCAAATATTGAATGCATATGTCTTATAACTTTTTTTTTTTCAATATACAGGTTGAGTATCTGTATATACATTTTTATTATAAGATTTTCAATGACACAAGTACATCCAATTTGCAGATTATGGATTGTGAAGGACAAATCAACCATATAAACAATTTAAGCAATTTAAATTGCATGCAGGTAGTAGAATATCAAACTCCTTGGATGAGAGTTGGTCGTAATAAACTAGGATAGAAAAGAATAAAGTAGAAAATAAGATTTTAAACCTACCGGTAAATCTTTTTCTCGTAGTCCGTAGAGGATGCTGGGGACTCCGTAAGGACCATGGGGATAGACGGGCTCCACAGGAGACATGGGCACTTTAAGAAAGACTTTAGTTCTGGGTGTGCACTGGCTCCTCCCTCTATGCCACAGTTAGAGAAACTGTGCCCAGAGGAGACGGACAGTATGAGGAAAGGATTTTGTTAATCCAGGGCAAGATTCATACCAGCCACACCAATCACACCGTATAACTTGTGATAAACTACAAAGTTATCAGTATGAAAAAACAACATAGCATCAGTGCAGGACCGATGCAACTATAACATAACCCTTATTGAAGCAATAACTATATACAAGTATTGCAGAAGTAGTCCGCACTTGGGACGGGCGCCCAGCATCCTCTACGGACTACGAGAAAAAGATTTACCAGTAGGTTTAAAATCTTATTTTCTCTAACGTCCTAGAGGATGCTGGGGACTCCGTAAGGACCATGGGGATTATACCAATGCTCCAAAATGGGCGGGAGAGTGCGGATGACTCTGCAGCACCGATTGAGCAAACATGAGTTCCTCCTCAGCCAGGGTATCAAACTTATAGTATTTTGCAAAGGTGTGTGAACCCGACCAAGTAGCAGCTTGACACAGCTGTAGTGCCGAGACCCCTCGGGCAGCCGCCCAAGAAGAGCCCACTTTCCTCGTGGAATGGGCCTTGACCGATTTCAGTAACTGCAATCCAGCCATAGAATGCGCTTGCTGAATCGTGTTACAAATCCGGCGAGCAATAGCCTGCTTTGAAGCAGGGGCACCAATCTTGTTGGTTGCATACAGGACAAACAGCGCTTCAGTTTTCCTGACTCTAGCCGTCCTGGCCACGTAAATTTTCAAAGCCCTAACCACATCAAGTAACTCGGAATCCTCCAAGTCACGCGTAGCCACAGGCACCACAATAGGTTGGTTCATATGAAAAGATGAGACCACTTTTGGTAGGAATTGAGGACGGGTCTGCAATTCCGCTCTATCCACATGGAATACCAAATATGGGCTTTTATGTGACAAAGCCGCTAATTCCGACACTCGCCTAGCCGAAGCCAAGGCTAATAACATGACCACCTTCCATGTGAGATATTTTAACTCCACTGTTTTAAGTGGTTCAAACCAGTGTAATTTTAGAAAACTTAACACCACGTTAAGGTCCCAAGGTGCCACCGGAGGCACAAAAGGAGGCTGAATATGCAGCACTCCTTTTACAAAAGTCTGAACTTCTGGAAGAGAAGCCAATTCTTTTTGAAAGAAAATGGATAAGGCCGAAATCTGGACCTTAATAGAGCCTAATTTTAGGCCCAAATTCACTCCAGTTTGTAGGAAGTGAAGGAAACGGCCCAGATGGAATTCTTCCGTAGGAGCATTCCTGGCCTCACACCAAGAAACATAATTTCGCCATATACGGTGTAATGTTTTAACGTTACATCCTTCCTAGCCTTTATCAGCGTAGGGATGACCTCAACCGGAATGCTAGGATCCGGCATTCAACCGCCATGCCGTCAAACGCAGCCGCGGTAAGTCTTGGAACAGACAGGGCCCCTGATGCAACAGGTCCTGTCTTAGAGGGAGAGGCCAAGGATCTTCTGTGAGCATTTCCTGCAGATCCGGATACCAGGTCCTCCGTGGCCAATCTGGAACAATGAGGATTGTTCTCACTCCTCTTTGTCTTATTATCCTCAACACCTTGGGTATGAGAGGAAGAGGAGGAAATACATAGACCGACCGGAACACCCACGGTGTCACTAGGGCGTCTACAGCTACTGCCTGAGGGTCTCTTGACCTTGCGCAATACCTCTGTAGCTTTTTGTTGAGCCGGGACGGCATCATGTCTATCTGTGGCAGTTCCCACCGACTTGTAATCTGTGCAAAGACTTCCTGATGAAGTCCCCACTCTCCCGGATGTAGGTCGTGTCTGCTGAGGATGTCTGCTTCCCAGTTGTCCACTCCCGGAATGAACACTGCTGACAGTGCGCTTGCGTGATTCTCCACCCAGCAAAGAATTCTGGTGGCTTGTGCCATCGCCACTCTGCTTCTTGTGCCGCCTTGGCGGTTTACATGAGCCACTGCGGTGACGTTGTCTGACTGGATCAGAACCGGTTGGTCGCAAAGTAAGGTCTCCGCTTGACGTAGGGCATTGTATATGGCCCTTAGTTCCAGGATGTTGATGTGAAGACAAGTCTCTTGACTTGACCAAAGACCTTGGAAATTTCTTCCTTGTGTGACTGCTCCCCAACCTTGGAGGCTTGCGTCTGTGGTCACCAGGATCCAGCCCTGAATGCTGAATCTGCGTCCCCCGAGAAGGTGAGCACTCTGCAGCCACCACAAGAGTGATACCCTGACCCTGGGGGACAGGGTGATCAACCAATGCATCTGTAAATGTGACCCGGACCACTTGTCCAGTAGGTCCCATTGGAAAGTCCTCGCATGGAACCTGCCGAATGGAATGGCCTCGTATGATGCCACCATCTTTCCCAGGACTCGAGTGCAGTGATGCACTGACACCTGTTTTGGTTTCAATAGGTTCCTGACAAGAGTCATGAGTTCCTGGGCCTTTTCTATCAGGAGATAAACCCTCTTCTGGTCTGTGTCCAGAATCATGCCCAAGAAAGACAGACGAGTAGTAGGAATCAACTGCGACTTCGGGATATTGAGAATCCAGCCGTGTTGCTGTAACACTTTCAGTGAAAGTGATACGCTGTTCAGCAACTGCTCTCTTGATCTCGCTTTTATGAGATCGCCCAAGTACGGGATAATTGTGACACCTTGCTTGCACAGGAGCACCATCATTTCCGCCATTACCTTGGTGAAAATTCTCAGGGCCATGGAGAGACCAAACAGCAACGTCTGAAATTGGCAATGACAGTCCTGTACCGCAAATCTGAGTTACGCCTGATGAGGTGGATAAATGGGGACATGAAGGTATGCATCCTGTACACAAATGCGGACAACAGGTGTCAAGCCGTGTGTTGCCTTTGTCAAGCTGTAATAAGTAGGGATAAGGACGTTAAACACCTCGGAACATCCTCCCTTATACGTCACCTGCAGCGCATTCATCATAAGTCAGTGACAAGTTCAAAAACTTTGGATGACAGCGGAAGCAGTCCACTAACCACTAAATCCCTTCCTCTTGTAACCAAGCTCCTGCAAACCACACCACCAACTCCCTCAGTGTCAATTTCCTCCTTAGACAGGAGAGCCAATAGTCCTGCAGGCCATGTCACTGGCAAGTCTGACGAGTCCTCTCCTGCCTGGGATTCCTCCGATGCATCCTTGAGTGTAACGCCTACTGCTGCTGGCGCTGCTGTTGTTGCTGCTGGGAGTCGATCGTCATCCCAGAGGGGAAGTCGGAAGACCACTTGTACTTCTTCCAGTAAGCAATTGACTGTCCAACAGTCCTTTGCGAGGAAGATGAAATATCACAGCAGTCATCCTGCTGCAAAGCGGATAACTCAGGTCTGGGTGGTGAGAAACGTGGTTCCGGTATCCATCGTTAATTTAGAGGCAACTAGAGACTTGATTGAGGTACTGTGTCCCCGGTACCAAATACCCTCTAGGTTCCATTTCTCTAGGCAGGCGATACCGAAAATGTACACAGACCTCAGAAAAAGAGTCACCAGTGTCCTAAAAAATGCAGTTGTACCCAATGTCCACTTGTCTGTGGTTAAGTGGAGCAGGGCAGACTCAGGACTATATGACTGTGACAGCCCACTGGGTAGATGTATTGCCTCCCGCAGCAAGAACAGCAGCGGCGGCACCAGTAGCAGCATCTCGCAATTGCCAACTCGTTCCTAGGCGGGCTACGCTTTGTATCACCGCTTTCCATAAGAGGCACACAGCTGACAACCTCTTACGGAAACTGAGGAACATCATCGCAGAATGGCTTACCCCAATTGAACTCTCCTGGGGATTTGTGACATCGGACAATGCCACCAATATTGTGCGTGCATTACATCTGGGCAAATTCCAGCATGTCCCATGTTTTGCACATACATTGAACTTGGTGGTGCAGAATTATTTAAAAAACGACAGGGGCGTGCAAGAGATGCTGTCGGTGGCCCGAAGAATTGCGGGCCACTTTCTGCCTTCAGCCACCGCATGCCGAAGACTGGAGCACCACCAAACATTCCTGAACCTGCCCTGCCATCATCTGAAGCAAGAGGTGGTAACGAGGTGGAATTCAACCCTCTATATGCTTCAGAGGATGGAGGAGCAGCAAAAGGCCATTCAAGCCTATACATCTGTCCACGATATAGGCAAAGGAGGGGGAATGCACCTGACTCAAGCGCAGTGGAGAATGATTTCAACGTTGTGCAAGGTTCTGCAACCCTTTGAACTTTCCACACGTGAAGTCAGTTCAGACACTGCCAGCCTGAGTCAGGTCATTCCCCTCATCAGGCTTTTGCAGAAGAAGCTGGAGACATTGAAGGAGGAGCTAAAACAGAGCGATTCAACTAGGCATGTGGGACTTGTGGATGGAGCCCTTAATTTGCTTAACCAGGATTCAATCTGTTGAAATCAGAGCACTACATTTTGGCCGCCGTGCTCGATCCTAGATTTAAAAACTACATTGTATCTCTCTTTCCGGCAGACACAAGTCTGCAGAGGTTCAAAGACCTGCTGGTGAGAAAATTGTCAAGTCAAGCGGAACGTGACCCGTCAACAGCTCCTCCTTCACATTCTCCCGCAACTGGGGGTGCGAGGAAAAGGCTAAGAATTCCGAGCCCACCCGCTGGCGGTGATGCAGGGCAGTCTGGAGTGAGTGCTGACATCTGGTCCAGACTGAAGGACCTGGCAACGATTACTGACATGTCGTCTACTGTCACTGCATATGATTCTGTCACCTTTGAAAGAATGGTGGAGAAAAAGAGGCAATTTGGAGGCCCTTGCACAAACTGGCTTTATTCTACCTAAGTTGCCCTCCCTCCAGTGTGTACTCCGAAAGAGTGTTTAGTGCGGCCGCTCACCTTGTCAGCAATCGGCGTACAAGGTTACTTCCAGAAAATGTGGAGAAGATGATGATCATCAAAATTAATTATAATCAATTCCTCCGTGGAGACATTCACCAGCAATTGCCTCCAGAAAGTACACAGGGATCTGAGATGGTGGATTCCAGTGGGGACAAATTAATAATCTGTGAGGAGGGGGATGTACACAGTGAAAGGGGTGAGGAATCGGAGGATGATGAGGTGGACATCTTGCCTCTGTAGAGCCAGTTTGTGCAAGGAGAGATTGATTGATTCTTTTTTGGTGGGGGCCCAAACCAACCAGTCATTTCAGTCAGTCGTGTGGCAGACCCTGTCGCTGAAATGATGGGTTCGTCAATGTTTTTCTTTTCAATCTAAGCCCCTGCAGTTTTCTGTAAGCATCTGCTTCGCTATGATGATCAACAAGTCACAAGGGAAAACACTCAGGGCTGGAGGCGTAGATCTTAGGACCAGCTGCTACAAGCATGGCAGAGGTGTCACTATCACTGGTGACACCCAGAGAGGCGGCGAGGGAGATTGTAATGCAGTGCGCGCAGATAAGCAGCGCAATGGTAAAAAGGAGGCATGGTCTCATAGGTAGGGGTGTGGCCTGAATCACCATTTTGTTGCTGCGGGTATCCCGGGGGTTGGGGGCTGTACCCGGGGACTAGTGTGTGAGTGGTGCTGGCTCCTGCACAGTGACAGAAACTGGGTGTTGCACGTAATGTCACAGTGAAACACCCATATTCTGTCACTGAAGAAGAGCTGGCACTTTGGTGTCACCCCCCTTGGCGGGTGACACTCGGGTGTGTGCCGCAACCCCGTTGTGATGCCACTGACCCATGGGAAGCTTTACGTGGCTTACCCATGTGTTAGTAGCCCCAAGCATCTTTTGTGTTAGTCCCTGAAGAAAAACTTCAAATATTGTTTACAATTTTGTAATCAATGGCCTAATTCAGTATGGATTGCAAATTCTGCTAAGTAACAGAATTTGCAATCCTTTGGTTCGCATGCTGGGGCCACCCATCACAGGGCATGGCCACCCAGCATGCCGCCTCCCTTCTTGACCACGCTGAAATTGCAGACTCAGTGCAGTTCAGCGTGATCATAAAAAATGGGTTAGCCTCCTGTTGGTGCAGACTGTACGTGTGCGCAGGAAGCCGCCACCATTTCTGTGATCGCAACGGCTGCATGTGATGTCATGCAGCCGCTCTGACCACGCCTCCTGTTTCTCCGTTGAAGCCCTGCCCCCGCACCGCTCCATCTCCGACTTTGAAATGGAGTGTTGCTGACCCCCCCCCCCCCCCCGCACCGATTGACAGTCACAGAAAATGCAGGCGCATGCGTATGCTCTTAGCAATTTTTGCAGTTGGATTGCTTATTGTGATTGCAATCCAACCTGAATCAGGCTCTATTACCTATCACAATGCACTGCAGGTAGTACAAAATGGGGTTAATATAGGAGAAAACCCCCCAGAGCTGTGCTCCTTAACTGTCCCTGGTGGCTAGTGGAGCGGCTGCCCAGTAATCAGTGTCCAAGCCAGTGCGCACACGGCCCGCCCCCTACTGCCACGCTGGATCACGGTATAGTGTGGGCACAGAAACCCCTTACCTCCCTTTCATCAGCGGCCTCGTGATCCCGGAGGGCGGTGTGTGTGTGACTGACCTTAGGAAGAAACCGGAGCCTCCGCTGCAGTGACCCAGCAACCAGGGCACGGGAGTATACTGCGCCGCTGGGAGTGATGGAGCTGCAGTAAAGATGTCTATTAGACCTAGCCTGCTGCAGCCCTTGTACATTCTTATAAAAAAAGTTCTTCTTTTCTTGTCAAAATTAATAGCTAAGTATAGGCTGCCTGAGGCAGCCCCCTGTTAAGTGTCCTGCTCCTGAAGGCACCAACTACAAACTGAGCTCCCTGTTCATGGAAGCGAGGTTATAGAGCAGGGGGCGCTGAGCATCTTGGGAACAGTCAAAAGCTTTGAGCCTGTTGGTGCCTCAGATCAAGATCCTACTCTACACCCCAATGTGAATCCTTGTGGAGTCCAGTGTACCCCACAGAAGAAATGAATGTGTCACACCCATTGGCAGCAACATTAGAATAGCTGCTGATGGGCACAATTGAGAAAGGAAGGGGGGAAAACATTTGAATCCAGCACATATATGTAATTTGAATATGTAATTTGTACCTTCCTACTTTAAAATGTAATGGATGAACCTCACCCTGTGAGAACTATCTTCATGATCAAGAGATCTCATATGCAAGATAAGTATGTGTTGGCAGAGGCGCTCACTGGGCAGAGATGCTGATCGCATCTCTGGCATGTGCCGGTGCACTGCGGCACCAGCACACACACACACACACACACACACACACACTTCAGACCTGATCTCCTGTTGTGTGAATATGCACAGCAGAGATCAGGTCTGAATTAGGCCCTATATACAGCTGTCAGAAAGGCAGGGATCTGCTGCTGCCAGTGAGGCAGGGATGTGCTGCTGTCAGTGAAGCAGTGATCTGCTGCTGCCAGTGAGGCAGGGATGTGCTGCTGCTGCCAGTGAGGCAGGGATGTGCTGCTATAAGTGAGGCAGGTATGTGCTGCTGTCAATGAGGCAGGGATGTGCTGCTGTCAGTGAAGCAGGGATGTGCTGCTGTCAGCGAGGCAGTGATCTGCTGCCCACTATCTCCCTATCACCCCTGCCTGAGTCACACACTTTCCCTGTCACCCCTGCCCCAGTTACCCACTATCTCCCAGTCACCGCTGCCTCAGTTAACCACTATACCTGCGACCCCTGCCTCAGTCACCCACTATACCAGTCACCCCTGCTTTAGTCACCCACTATCTCTGAGGTGTAGCTAGGGGTCCAAGCGCCCCTGGCAAAGTAAGGGACTGGCGCCCCCCCTTTCGATAAAGCATTGCAGTCCATTGGCGGTTACCATGTTGGAGCCACAGCAACTGACCCCCTCCCCCACACGCTGCCCTACATCATCGGCTGGGATTCACTGTTGGTGTGAAGCCACTGGGAACATTCTGGTAGCATTAGCAGCAGTCTGTGTCATAGATAGGGAAGGCAGAAGGTTAACTAGCTAATAGCAGTCTGTTGGCAGCAGAGGCTGGGCGGGGGGCTGAGAATGAGGCAACGCTGATCAGTGTCCAGTCTGCTCAGACAAAAATATTTTGTGATCAGGGCTGGTTCTAGACCAAAGGAGCCAATGGCAAAAATTTCCTTTGGCACCCCCCCCCCACACACACACACACATACACACACACACACACACACACACACACACACACACACACACACACCAAAAAAGAACATATCCCAGTTTAACATAACGCTATGTGGTGCAAGGTGTGGAGCAGGTCACTTGTATCAGACCTCTGACATTTGCCTTTTCACCCATATTGCATACTTTTTCTTGCAGGTTGTGTATTAATTCAAGAAGTGTTCTAAGTACTTCAGCTTAGTATCTTTACTGACCCCTCTTTACCCCACACTACATAACTGACCCCTCTATACCCTACACTACATCACTGACCTTTCTATAACCATCACTGCATTACTGACCCCTCTATTAGAGATGTGCACTTGAAATTTTTCGGGGTTTTGTGTTTTGGTTTTGGGTTCGGTTCCGCGGCCGTGTTTTGGGTTCGACCGCGTTTTGGCAAAACCTCACCGAATTTTTTTTGTCGGATTCGGGTGTGTTTTGGATTCGGGTGTTTTTTTCAAAAAACACTAAAAAACAGCTTAAATCATAGAATTTGGGGGTCATTTTGATCCCAAAGTATTATTAACCTCAAAAACCATAATTTCCACTCATTTTCAGTCTATTCTGAACGCCTCACACCTCACAATATTATTTTTAGTCCTAAAATTTGCACCGAGGTCGCTGGATGACTAAGCTAAGCGACCCTAGTGGCCGACACAAACACCTGGCCCATCTAGGAGTGGCACTGCAGTGTCACGCAGGATGGCCCTTCCAAAAAACACTCCCCAAACAGCACATGACGCAAAGAAAAAAAGAGGCGCAATGAGGTAGCTGTGTGAGTAAGCTAAGCGACCCTAGCGGCCGACACAAACACCTGGCCCATCTAGGAGTGGCACTGCAGTGTCACGCAGGATGGCCCTTCCAAAAAACACTCCCCAAACAGCACATGACGCAAAGAAAAAAAGAGGCGCAATGAGGTAGCTGTGTGAGTAAGATAAGCGACCCTAGTGGCCGACACAAACACCTGGCCCATCTAGGAGTGGCACTGCAGTGTCACGCAGGATGGCCCTTCCAAAAAACACTCCCCAAACAGCACATGACGCAAAGAAAAAAAGAGGCGCAATGAGGTAGCTGTGTGAGTAAGATAAGCGACCCTAGTGGCCGACACAAACACCTGGCCCATCTAGGAGTGGCACTGCAGTGTCACGCAGGATGGCCCTTCAAAAAAATACTCCCCAAACAGCACATGACGCAAAGAAAAATGAAAGAAAAAAGAGGTGCAAGATGGAATTGTCCTTGGGCCCTCCCACTTACCCTTATGTTGTATAAACAGGACATGCACACTTTAACCAACCCATCATTTCAGTGACAGGGTCTGCCACACGACTGTGACTGAAATGACGGGTTGGTTTGGACCCCCACCAAAAAAGAAGCAATTAATCTCTCCTTGCACAAACTGGCTCTACAGAGGCAAGATGTCCACCTCATCATCATCCTCCGATATATCACCGTGTACATCCCCCTCCTCACAGATTATCAATTCGTCCCCACTGGAATCCACCATCTCAGCTCCCTGTGTACTTTGTGGAGGCAATTGCTGCTGGTCAATGTCTCCACGGAGGAATTGATTATAATTCATTTTAATGAACATCATCTTCTCCACATTTTCTGGAAGTAACCTCGTACGCCGATTGCTGACAAGGTGAGCGGCGGCACTAAACACTCTTTCGGAGTACACACTTGTGGGAGGGCAACTTAGGTAGAATAAAGCCAGTTTGTGCAAGGGCCTCCAAATTGCCTCTTTTTCCTGCCAGTATAAGTACGGACTGTCTGACGTGCCTACTTGGATGCGGTCACTCATATAATCCTCCACCATTCTTTCAATGGGGAGAGAATCATATGCAGTGCCAGTAGACGACATGTCCGACTCCGTAATCGTTGTCAGGTCCTTCAGTCCGGACCAGATGTCAGCATCAGCAGTCGCTCCAGACTGCCCTGCATCACCGCCAGCGGGTGGGCTCGGAATTCTGAGCCTTTTCCTCGCACCCCCAGTTGCGGGAGAATGTGAAGGAGGAGATGTTGACAGGTCGCGTTCCGCTTGACTTGACAATTTTCTCACCAGCAGGTCTTTGAACCCCAGCAGACTTGTGTGTGCCGGAAAGAGAGATCCAAGGTAGGTTTTAAATCTAGGATCGAGCACGGTGGCCAAAATGTAGTGCTCTGATTTCAACGGATTGACCACCCGTGAATCCTTGTTAAGCGAATTAAGGGCTCCATCCACAAGTCCCACATGCCTAGCGGAATCGCTCTGTGTTAGCTCCTCCTTCAATGTCTCCAGCTTCTTCTGCAAAAGCCTGATGAGGGGAATGACCTGACTCAGGCTGGCAGTGTCCGAACTGACTTCACGTGTGGCAAGTTCAAAGGGCAGCAGAACCTTGCACAACGTTGAAATCATTCTCCACTGCGCTTGAGACAGGTGCATTCCACCTCCTATATCGTGCTCAATTGTATAGGCTTGAATGGCCTTTTGCTGCTCCTCCAACCTCTGAAGCATATATAGGGTTGAATTCCACCTCGTTACCACTTCTTGCTTCAGATGATGGCAGGGCAGGTTCAGGCGTTTTTGGTGTTGCTCCAGTCTTCTGTACGTGGTGCCTGTACGCCGAAAGTGTCCCGCAATTCTTCTGGCCACCGACAGCATCTCTTGCACGCCCCTCTCGTTTTTTAAATAATTCTGCACCACCAAATTCAAGGTATGTGCAAAACATGGGACGTGCTGGAATTTGCCCATATTTAATGCACACACAATATTGCTGGCGTTGTCCGATGCCACAAATCCACAGGAGAGTCCAATTGGGGTAAGCCATTCCGCGATGATCTTCCTCAGTTGCCGTAAGAGGTTTTCAGCTGTGTGCGTATTCTGGAAACCGGTGATACAAAGCGTAGCCTGCCTAGGAAAGAGTTGGCGTTTGCGAGATGCTGCTACTGGTGCCGCCGCTGCTGTTCTTGCGGCGGGAGTCCATACATCTACCCAGTGGGCTGTCACAGTCATATAGTCCTGACCCTGCCCTGCTCCACTTGTCCACATGTCCGTGGTTAAGTGGACATTGGGTACAACTGCATTTTTTAGGACACTGGTGAGTCTTTTTCTGACGTCCGTGTACATTCTCGGTATCGCCTGCCTAGAGAAGTGGAACCTAGATGGTATTTGGTAACGGGGGCACACTACCTCAAGAAATTGTCTAGTTCCCTGTGAACTAACGGCGGATACCGGACGCACGTCTAACACCAACATAGTTGTCAAGGCCTCAGTTATCCGCTTTGCAACAGGATGACTGCTGTGATATTTCGTCTTCCTCGCAAAGGACTGTTGGACAGTCAATTGCTTGGTGGAAGTAGTAAAAGTGGGCTTACGACTTCCCCTCTGGGATGACCATCGACTCCCAGCAGCAACAACAGCAGCGCCAGCAGCAGTAGGCGTTACACGCAAGGATGCATCGGAGGAATCCCATGCAGGAGAGGACTCGTCAGAATTGCCAGTGACATGGCCTGCAGGACTATTGGCATTCCTGGGGAAGGAGGAAATTGACACTGAGGGAGTTGGTGGGGTGGTTTGCGTGAGCTTGGTTACAAGAGGAAGGGATTTACTGGTCAGTGGACTGCTTCCGCTGTCGCCCAAAGTTTTTGAACTTGTCACTGACTTATTATGAATGCGCTGCAGGTGACGTATAAGGGAGGATGTTCCGAGGTGGTTAACGTCCTTACCCCTACTTATTACAGCTTGACAAAGGCAACACACGGCTTGACACCTGTTGTCCGCATTTCTGTTGAAATACTTCCACACCGAAGAGCTGATTTTTTTGGTATTTTCACCAGGCATGTCAATGGCCATATTCCTCCCACGGACAACAGGTGTCTCCCCGGGTGCCTGACTTAAACAAACCACCTCACCATCAGAATCCTCCTGGTCAATTTCCTCCCCAGCGCCAGCAACACCCATATCCTCCTCATCCTGGTGTACTTCAACACTGACATCTTCAATCTGACTATCAGGAACTGGACTGCGGGTGCTCCTTCCAGCACTTGCAGGGGGCGTGCAAATGGTGGAAGGCGCATGCTCTTCACGTCCAGTGTTGGGAAGGTCAGGCATCGCAACCGACACAATTGGACTCTCCTTGTGGATTTGGGATTTCGAAGAACGCACAGTTCTTTGCTGTGCTTTTGCCAGCTTGAGTCTTTTCATTTTTCTAGCGAGAGGCTGAGTGCTTCCATCCTCATGTGAAGCTGAACCACTAGCCATGAACATAGGCCAGGGCCTCAGCCGTTCCTTGCCACTCCGTGTGGTAAATGGCATATTGGCAAGTTTACGCTTCTCCTCCGACAATTTTATTTTAGATTTTTGAGTCCTTTTTTTACTGATATTTGGTGTTTTGGATTTTACATGCTCTGTACTATGACATTGGGCATCGGCCTTGGCAGACAACGTTGCTGGCATTTCATCGTCTCGGCCATGACTAGTGGCAGCAGCTTCAGCACGAGGTGGAAGTCGATCTTGATCTTTCCCTATTTTTGGAACCTCAACATTTTTGTTCTCCATATTTTAATAGGCACAACTAAAAGGCACCTCAGGTAAACAATGGAGATGGATGGATACTAGTATACTTATGGATGACGAGCGACTGCCGACACAGAGGTAGCTACAGCCGTGGACTACCGTACTGTGTCTGCTGCTAATATAGACTGGATGATAATGAGATAAAATTAAAATATATATATATATATATATCACACTAGTACTGCAGCCGGACAGGTATATATTATGTAATGACGGACCTGCTGGACACTGTCTGTCAGCACTGCAGACTCCTAAAGTAAGCTACTAGTATCAAGAAGATAGAAAAAAAAAAAACCACGGGTAGGTGGTATACAATTATGGATGGACGAGCGACTGCCGACACAGAGGTAACTACAGCCGTGGACTACCGTACTGTGTCTGCTGCTAATATAGACTGGATGATAATGAGATAAAATTAAAATATATATATATATCACACTAGTACTGCAGCCAGACTGGTATATATTATGTAATGACGGACCTGCTGGACACTGTCTGTCAGCACTGCAGACTCCTAAAGTAAGCTACTAGTATCAAGAAGATAGAAAAAAAAAAACCACGGGTAGGTGGTATACAATTATGGATGGACGAGCGACTGCCGACACAGAGGTAGCTACAGCCGTGGACTACCGTACTGTGTCTGCTGCTAATATAGACTGGATGATAATGAGATAAAATTAAAATATATATATATATATCACACTAGTACTGCAGCCGGACAGGTATATATTATGTAATGACGGACCTGCTGGACACTGTCTGTCAGCACTGCAGACTCCTAAAGTAAGCTACTAGTATCAAGAAGATAGAAAAAAAAAACCACGGGTAGGTGGTATACAATTATGGATGGACGAGCGACTGCCGACACAGAGGTAGCTACAGCCGTGGACTACCGTACTGTGTCTGCTGCTAATATAGACTGGATGATAATGAGATAAAATTAAAATATATATATATTATATATCACACTAGTACTGCAGCCGGACAGGTATATATTATGTAATGACGGACCTGCTGGACACTGTCTGTCAGACTCAGCACTGCAGACTCCTAAAGTAAGCTACTAGTATCAAGAAGATAGAAAAAAAAAAACCACGGGTAGGTGGTATACAATTATGGATGGACGAGCGACTGCCGACACAGAGGTAGCTACAGCCGTGGACTACCGTACTGTGTCTGCTGCTAATATAGACTGGATGATAATGAGATAAAATTAAAATATATATATATATATCACACTAGTACTGCAGCCGGACAGGTATATATTATGTAATGACGGACCTGCTGGACACTGTCTGCAGAATGCGTTTATAAAAACACCACACAACGAGTGTTTAACTTTTTCAGGCAGACAATCACAATATACTGGTGGTCAGCAGACAATCACAATACTGGTGGTCAGTGGTCACTGGTCAGTCACACTGGCAGTGGCACTCTGGCAGCAAAAGTGTGCACTGTACTTAAAATATGTACTCCTGCTATAACTGCTCCCCAGTCTCCCCCACAATTAAGCTGTGTGAGCAGTGAGCACTCAGCACAGTCAGATAATGATATACAGTATTATATATAATGCAGCACACTGGGCTGAGCACAGATATGGTATGTGACTGTGTCACACTGTGTATCGTTTTTTTTCAGGCAGAGAACGGATTAATTAAACTGGTGGTCACTGGTCACACTATCAGCAGCAAGTAGTAGTCCTCCTAATAATATGCTCCCCAAAATTTGTGTCTCTCTCTAGTACTCTAGTCTAAACGGAGAGGACGCCAGCCACGTCCTCTCCCTATCAATCTCAATGCACGTGTGAAAATGGCGGCGACGCGCGGCTCCTTATATAGAATCCGAGTCTCGCGATAGAATACGAGCCTCGCGAGAATCCGACAGCGGGATGATGACGTTCGGGCGCGCTCGGGTTAACCGAGCAAGGCGGGAAGATCCGAGTCGATCGGCCCCGTGTAAAAAAACCTGAAGTTCGGGCGGGTTCGGATTCCGAGGAACCGAACCCGCTCATCTCTACCCTCTATACAGTACACTGACCTCTATATACCTGCTAGTACATCCCTGATGCCTATATTCCCTAAGCTAAATCCCTGACGCCTCTATTCCCTACGCTACATCCCTGACGCCTCTATTCCCTATGCTACATCCCTGACGCCTCTATACCCTACGCTACATCCCTGATGCCTCTATTCCCTACGCTACATTCCTGATGCCTCTATAACCTACGCTACATCCCTGACGCCTCTATACCCTACGCTACATCCCTGACGCCTCTATACAGTACAATGCATTACTGATCCCTCTAGACCATACATCCTCATTACATCAGAGAGATAGTGAAACACTGGAAAAAATAAGGATAAAGTGGACTACAGAAACTGATGCTCTAAACAAAGGAGAGAGAGAGAGAGAGAAAAGCACAAGGGAAAGTGGGCAATCGGAACACCATAGAGAGAGGAGAGATAGAAATGCCTGAAAAAGTAAAGGGGGTTGGGTATGGCATCCGGCGCTCGGGATTCCAGCAGTCACATGATACCTAATCCTAACCCTCTGGGGGGGTGGCGGATAGGGCTAACCCTCAGGGGCTGGCAGCTAGGACTAACCCCCCCCCCCCTCCTAGTGCCTTCCCTAACACCCCCTCCCCCGGTCCTAACCCTCCCTCCAATACTCGCCTTCGGGATGTTGGCTGTCTGTGTGCCGGCACCAGTCTCCCAAGTGGTGTCAGGATTCCAACATCGGTCAAATGACCGCCGGTATACCGTCTGCCGGGATGGTAAATGTATCCTGAGGACAGGTAGTGAGTGTGGAGGGATAGGTGGTTCAGTAAAATGTAACAGCTCAAACTGCGATCATTCACTGATAAATTGATTTATAGCTCTCCCTTTTTAACCATTGCAGTCATAAAAGCAATGTTTTTTAAACTTTTAAATAAAGCTTGTTAGCATCCCCAGCACACTGTATATGCTGGGAGATGTAGTTCTCAATATGAAAACATTTAATTACTGTATGAACTCTAATTCCCCAACTGAAACCTCTCACAAACACACACTCCTAAATCTAGTACACACACACACACACATTTCCCCAGTACTGACAACTCTCATCACTTCCACACACTGACAACTCCCTCCTGCTCCTCTCCCCACTGACACTGACAGCTCCCTCACAGTCACACACATCCTCCACCCCCCCACACACACACTGATAGCACACATGCACAAATCCCCCCCTCCTCGACACTAACTGTCACGGACTGCTTGGGCAGCAGGGGGCAGGCTCTGACTTGAAGTGCTGAAATTCAACAGCTCTCTCGAACTTGCAAGGCATGGCTGTGCAGCTGTCTCCAGCCATCTCCTTGCCCACTGTGTAATTTGTGGCGTTCTCTGATGTTCCCCGCTCTGCCTCTACAACCGGCACATAATGTACAGCAGTGGTGACTCCTGAGTATGGGCCTGGAGAACTCCGCCTACCGGGGGGTAGGGATTAATAATTTCAAAGGGGCAGAGCTAGGAGTGAAGCAGTGGACAGCAGTTGAGGGGCGTTTCAAACTGTAACAGGGTTGGGACAATTTCAGTATCCTTCCCTCACCGTCTAATTGGTCAGTCCCACGCTGATTGCCATAGCGCCCTTTCGAGACTGCAGAACTCTATCCCTTAGCCACGGTTGGCACAGCTGGATGGTGCCCCTGGCAAGTGCCATCCTGGCCAAGGGGTAGATACGCCCCTGAGGGTCAGGGCCAGCAACAGAAATCTCGGGGCCCAGTACACTGATATCTCTGGGGCCCCCTCAACCCCCCCTTAACTTGGCAGAGGGATCTTTAAAAAAAAATGGAGCCTTTGACTCGGACCGTCAGTGAGGCCGGCAGGTGGTTTTCATACTGGGCTATCCAGCTCTTCGGTGGCGGTGGCAGGGACATTCAGAAAAGGGCCAGCACAGCAACATGCATAATAATGGCAATACAGTATGGACCACAGGGACTGGACAAAGTGATGGGGTAAAAGGAGGGGGGAGGGTTTAGTTGGCCTGTTAATTGTTTTCCTGCTTAAATTGAGCAGTTGGTGGATACACTTTAAAAAGCAATATTGGCACTGTGGCCCCATTATTTCTGTTCTTAATACTTGGAGCCCTGAACAAGTGTCCCCTTTGTCCCCCCTGTCACCGGGCCTGTTCAGGCGTTACCTATGGAGAAGCTGCGACATGACATCCTAGGACACGATACTGCACCATGCATAACCATTATATTTCAGTGTGCCTTGTCAATATTTAAATCTTGTTCTGTGTGACGTGAGTTGTAAATGGTTGAAAATCTCTGTGCTACAGTATCGTCACCATGTAGTTATAACAACACCGCAAAACCAAAAGACGTGTTTTGGTAGAGGGACTGCTGGAGGGGCCCATTGGGGCCCCCAGTTTGCTACCCCACCCCAGTATACCTGTGCTGTAGCCAGTGGAAGGGGCACTATCTTCCCGGTGATCTCTTCGGGAAGATGGTGCCGCACATAGAAAGCAAAGACTCTGGCTGCACTCTCCTGCCCTCGCTCTAAGCAAGGTGATCGGGCCACAAAAGGACCCCTGTCGGACCCCGGCCTGTGGGCCACAAAAGGATGCATTGGGGGCGGCATGCGGCCCATGGGTTTGACACCCCTGCCCTAGAGTATCAAAATTTGTTTCACGGCACCCCTAGGCCAAAGTTTTTTTTATTGAGAAATTCAGAAAAAAATATAAAATTAAGTAAATTGTGTTTATAGCATGTCATCCTCAGGTTCAGTTATGTTGTGAGGGAATGGTTTTGCCAATTTAATAAAGTATAAATAATTTTAATTGGTCCTGGACCACCAAACTATGCTACCAGTGCAAGAACCCCAGTTTGGAAACTACTGCCATAAAATAAACCTTTTTTGTTTTTTTTAAACTACATGTAATACACCTTAGATCTCAGTTCCTAAAAGGTTTTAAACCTTTGCATACAGTAAACTACACATATTTAAAAATCCTACACCGGGCCAATTTCATGGCAGTCTCGGATAGGAGGGCATTGTGGATTCACCAAGGGAATGCTGATGCTGACTCCAAGAAGAAAGGGAGTCTCTTCCCTATGAAGGTGAAGCCTTGTTTGGCGACGGCCTAGTTGATTTGATCTCGGCAGCTCCCGCAGGTAAGTCATCCTTCTTGCCCTATGTTCCCTCTCAACGGATGAAGACGCATCATTATCTGACGCAGTCATTTTGGCCCAATAGATATGCAAGAAGTTAAGATTCCCCTTTCTTTGCAGGTAGAGGAAGGAAAAGAGAGAAGAGGTCTGTAGCCTCTTCAAGATCGCAGGAGCAGAGATCGTCCTCTGCTTTTGCCAAATCCACTGCATGACGCTGGGGCTCTCTTGCAGGAGCCCGCACCAGTGGGGGGCACGTCTAAAACTCTTCAGTCAGTTCTGGATTCATTCGGACCTGGACTCGTGGGTTTTACAAATAGTGTCCCAAGGGTACAAACTGGGGTTTCAAGACGTTCCCCCTCACCGATTGTTCAAATCAGCCTTAGTCAGCAGGGAGAAGGTTTTTATTCAAGCCTCTTCGTGGTCCCGAAGCCGGACGGCTCAGTCAGACCAATCTGAAATCTGAAATCCCTTAATTTCTACCTAAAGAAATTCAATTTCAAGATGGAATCTCTCAGGGTAGTGATCTCCAGTCCGGGGGATAAAGGAGATTTCATGGTTTTGGTAGACATAAAGGATGCCTACTTATATGTTCCCATTTAGCCACTGCATCAAGCTACCTGAGGTTTGCAATTCAGGATTGTCATTACCAATTTCAGACGTTGCCGTTTGGTCTGTCCACGGCTCCGAGGATTTTCACCAGGGTGATGGCGGAAATGATGGTTCTCCTTCGCAAGCAAGGAGTCACAATTATCCCGTACTTGGATGATCTCCTGATAAAGGCGAGATCCAGGGACCAGTTGGTGCAAAACATCTACTCTCCCTGACAGTTCTTCAACAACATGGTTGGCTCCTAAACTTGCCAAAATCGCAGTTGGTCCCAATGACGCGGTTGTTGTTTTTGGGAGTGATACTGGACACAGAAGAGGTTTTCTTCTAGTGGAAAGGCTCTGGAGATCCAGAGTCTGGTCAAACAAATTCTGAAACCAGCAAGAGTGTTAATCCATCATTGCATTCAGTTGCTGGGGAAGATGGTTGCGGCCTACGAGGCCATTCAGTTTGGCAGGTTCCATGCCAGAGTGTTCCAGTGGGACCTGTTGGACAAGTGGTCCGGATCCCACCTACACATGCACCGGAGGATAATCCTGTCTTCCAAGACCAGAATCTCACTCCATTGGTGGCTGCACAGTTCTCACCACCTAGAGGGGCGATGGTTCGGGATCCAGGACGGGATCCTAGGGACCACGGATGCAACCCTCTGAGGCTGGAGAGCAGTCACACAGGGGGAAAACATCCAAGGAAGATGGTCAAGTCTTCCTTGGATGTTTTCATCTCCACATAAATGTTCTGGAGTTAAGGGCCATTTAATAACTGCAGACACAGTACGCACTGGGACGGGTGCCCAGCATCCTCTACGGACTAAGAGAAAAGGATTTACCGGTAGGTATTAAAATCCTATTTTCTCTAACGTCCTAGAGGATGCTGGGGACTCCGTAAGGACCATGGGGATAGACGGGCTCCGCAGGAGACATGGGCACTTTAAGAAAGACTTTAGTTCTGGGTGTGCACTGGCTCCTCCCTCTATGCCCCTCCTCCAGACCTCAGTTTGATACTGTACCCAGTGGAGACTGGGTGCTTTTCAGGAGCTCTCCTGAGCTTTCTGACAGAAAGTATTTTGTTAGGTTTTTCATTTTCAGGGAGCACTGCTGGCAACAGACTCCCTCATCGAGGGACTGAGGGGAGAGAAGCAGCCCTACTCTCTGAGTTGCAAGGTCCTGCTTCTTAGGCTACTGGACACCATTAGCTCCAGTGGGATTGGTACGCAGGATCTCACCCTCGCCGTCCGTCCCAGAGCCGCGCCGCCGTCCCCCTCGCAGAGCCGGAAGATAGAAGCCGGGTGAGTATGAGAAGAAAAGAAGACTTCAGAGGCGGCAGAAGACTTCATGATCTTCACTGAGGTAACGCACAGCACTGCAGCTGTGCGCCTTTGCTCCCATACACCTCACATACTCCGGTCACTGTAAGGGTGCAGGGCGCAGGGGGGGCGCCCTGGGCAGCAATATAAACCTCTTTCGCAAAAATATAACATATATACAGCTGGGCACTTTATATATGTATAAGCCCCCACCAATTTTACAGTTTAAGCGGGACAGAAGCCCGCCTCCGAGGGGGCGGGGCTTCTCCCTCAGCACTCACCAGCGCCATTTTTTCTCCACAGCACCGCTGAGAGGAAGCTCCCCGGACTCTACCCTGCTTATACCACGTTAGACAAGAGGGTTGAAAAGAGGGGTGGGGGGGGCACATAATTCGCAAATTACATACAGCAGCACTACTGGGCAAACATTAAGTTACTGTTTTATTCCTGGGTTATATAGCGCTGGGGGGTGTGCTGGCATACTCTCTCTCTGTCTCTCCAAAGGGCCTTGTGGGGAAACTGTCTTCAGAAAAAGCATTCCCTGTGTGTGAAGTGTGTCGGTACACGTGTGTCGACATGTCTGAGGAAGAAGGCTATATTAGAGAGGAGCGGGAGCAAATGAATGTGGTGTCTCCGCCGACAGCTGATTGGATGGATATGTGGAATGTTTTAAATGCTAGTGTAAACTCATTGCACAAAAGATTAGACAAGGCAGAAGCTTTGGGACAGTCAGGGTTTCAACCCATGCCTGATCCTATGTTGCAGGGACTGTCAGGGTCTCATAAGCGCCCACTATCCCAGATTGTTGACACAGATACCGACACGGATTCTGACTCCAGTGTCGATTACGATGATGCAAAGTTACAGCCAAAATTGGCAAAATCCATTCGATTTATGATTATGGCAATAAAAGATGTTTTGCACATCACAGAGGAACCCCCTGTCGCTGACAAGAGGGTACATATGTACAAGGGAAAGAAGCCTGAGGTAACCTTTCCCCCCTCACACGAGCTGAACGAGTTATGTGAAAAAGCTTGGGAATCTCCAGATAAAAGACTGCAGATTTCCAAAAGGATTCTTATGGCGTATCCTTTCCCATCAACGGATAGGTTACGATGGGAATCCTCCCCTAGGGTGGACAAAGCATTAACACGCTTATCCAAGAAGGTAGCCCTCCCGTCCCAGGATACGGCTACCCTCAAAGAGTGTGCTGACCGCAAACAGGAGATTACCCTGAAGTCCATTTATACACATTCAGGTACCTTACTCAGACCGGCAATTGCGTCGGCCTGGGTGTGTAGTGCTGTAGCGGCATGGACAAATACCTTATCTGAGGGGATGGATAGCCTAGACAAGGATACTATTTTATTGACCCTGGGGCATATAAGAGATGCTGTCCTATATATGTGTGTATGCAAACTACAGGTGGTGCTGCAGGGCCCACACCCTTTTACTTGTCTTGTAGAGCAGCTCTGAAGCTGTTACAGTGCCCAGCTGCTGCAAGAAATCAGCTTGAATGCTTCAGGGGCTTGGGCATGGCCAACATGAGCCCCACACCGAAGGAGGGTGGGGGTGTTTAATGCAAACTTGGGGTTATCCAAGCGCCGCAAAAGGCCGCCATGCCCTGCATGCCCCTTTTCTCTTTTCATATACAGATGAGGGTTCCAGCCAACTTTGGCCCACTGCTTGGATGACATCACCGTATGCAAATCCATCTGCTGCAGACCTTCCCCCAGGAATGCTTGCAATAGTTGTTGCATATGGTTTAATGTCTGAGGGTGCTTCAGTATTAGGCAGCCTTCCGCCCTCCCATGTTCATCTGAAAAGATGTGGTCTCCCTGCAGTTGTTGTCCCCTTGTGCTTCCTCAGTTAAATCTCCTTAACTTGACGGGGGTGTGCCCGAGCAGCCACCCTCCCCAGCCCTATCCCAACACATACTTATCTTGCATATGAGATCTTTTGATCATGAAGATAGTTCTCACAGGTTGAGGTTCATCCTGGCCCCGCTCCCCGCTGGAGAGCGCTGATGGGGACAGCAGCGGGGCTTCAGCAGAAGGGTGAGTACGTGTGGCCAGAGACCTCCCTTCCCATGTGCAGGCCTGCAGAGTCTGCCGCGCAGGATGGGGCATGTGGCACTCTCCCTCCCAGGGGCTCTTCCAGATGTAGCTCCTCAGCAGTATTTTTCCCGGGCTGCGCGGCGCTCTCCCCGACTGGCATCCGCCCTGGAACACTGCCTTCCTGAACGCAACATCAGCAGGGTGCCCTGGCCTCATCACCATCCCAGGTCTTTCTCATGTATGTATCATGTATGTGTGTGTGATATATGTATGAATCATATATGTTTGTGATATATATATATATGTATGTATCTATCTATCTATCGTATGTGTGTGTATATATATGTATCTATCATGTATGTATGTATGTATGTATCTATCTTGTATGTATGTGTTCTATCTATCTATCTATCTATCGTGTGTGTGATATATGTATGTATCTATCATGTATGTGTTATATGTATGTATCACACCTTCCTCTATACATATACATACATACATACACACACACATACACACACACACACACACACACACACACACACACACACACCTATATCTGTACGTACACTGACATACACACACCAACATCTATACATTAACACGCTGACCCCTAAACGTACACCAACGTACCCACACCTGCATCTATACCTACACATGCTGACACGTGGACGTACACCGGCTTACCCACATGTGAATCTATACATACATGTGCTGACACCTGGACATACACTGATGTACCCACACCTAACATCTATACATACACATGCTAACACCTGGACGTATACAGACGTACCCACATTTGCATCCATGCATATATAGATGTAGGTGTGTGTACGTCAGTGTACGTCCAGGTGTCAACGCGTGTATGTATAGATGCAGGTGTGGGTACGTCTGTGTATGTCCAGGTGTCAGAATGTGTATGTATAGATGCAGGTGTGGGAAGGTCAGTGTAGGTTCAGGTGTCAGCGCGTGTATGTATAGATGCAGGTGCTTGTATGTCCAGATGTCAGTGCATGTATGTATAGATGCAAGTGTGGGTACGTCGGTGTATGTCCATTTGTCAGCGCGTGTATATATAGATGCAGGTGCTTGTATGTTGGTGTATGTCCAGGTGTCAGCATGTGTATGTATAGATGCAGGTGTGGGAATGTTGGTGTATGTCCAGGTGTCAGGGCGTGTATGTATGGATATAAGGTGTGGGTACATCAGTGTATGTCCAGGTGTTAGCGTGTATGTATAGATGTATATATACACACACATACGATAGATAGATAGATAGATAGATAGATATTATAAGGGCACGGTCGTGCCCTTATATTAAGGCTGAATCGAACAAACGGAATTCTCCCATAGGGAACTTCTGAGATGGGGGCATGGTGTTTGAGGGGCTACACCTCAAAACTGATTGGACGTACTGAGCTGAAATTTGGCATGGGCGTGTAGAATCGTCACCCGGTGCTGCATGCAAAATTTCAGGGCAAAATAATAAAAAATGAGGAATTGGGAGTAACCTAAAGTTCCAACTGTCAGTTTTTTTCTGTGACTTCCTTTGTGGCTTTTTGACACCGTTTTCCTATAGAGTGAATTAGATATTTTTTGGGAAGGCATAACTCCGGATAGAGGACGAATTAAGACTTGGGGTTTGTTTTACTAGATAGAGTATGCCCCAGTGTAGTGCCTTTTGGGGTTGTGGTTTTTCAGAAAGTTATAGGGTTTTTTTAATTAAGAGAAATATGCCCCATTATAGAGATAGGGCTTTTCAATTTGTTGCGGCTGCGCAGTGGCCGCCAGGAGAGCGAGAGTGAGTGAGGGAAGGGGTCTCGTGCAGGCTGAGGTTATAAAAGTAGCTGCTGGCGGCGGGAGGAGAGCCAGCGGTTCCTGGGTGTGTGCACCTGCGGTCCCTTACAGACTGCAGCGACCCATTAGGACTGTGGAGGAGAGGGGTAGCGGCATAGCAGCCGCAGGCTTACCGAAAGTGCTCACTACTGAGCAATATGGTCCCCTTACCCGAAGTGGGAGCCGCAGCGGGAGGAATAGCTGGAGTTGCGCCGCAGGAGAAAGTCAGAGGACATCCAGAAGAGACATCCGGTGCAGCGCTGACTCCTGACTGACAGCGCTTGCCTACTGAGCGGTATGGTACCCCCACACCTGAAGCGGGTGCGGGAGCGGCAGCCGGAGAAGACAGCTGTGCTGCACGGAAGAAGTCAGGCAGCAGCAGCACCAGCGGGCTGAGGTGGGGAGGATCAGTATGGTCCCTTACGTGCGGCTCACATTCAGATCCATCCAGCTCCCTTCCCCTGCACCCTTAGCAGCCTGCCCCCACATCTCATTCACCCACCGCCGCAGACTCCTCCCCCACACGGTTATTATAATAAGGCCACCCCCCTACCCCCTTCCCTCCCTGCTGTGTGTCCAGCCACCCGCCCCCCTCACCTGCTGTGTGTCCGCCCCCCCCCCTCACCTGCTGTGTGTCCAGCCCCCCCCCCCTCACCTGCTGTGTGTCCGGCCTACCCCCCCCCTCCCTGCTGTGTGTCCAGCCACCCCCCCCCCCTCACCTGCTGTGCGTCCGGCCTACCCCCCCTGCTGTGTGTCCAGCCCCCCCCCCCTCCCTGCTGTGTCCGGCCTACCCCCCCTCCCTCCCTGCTGTTTGTCCGGCCTACCCCCCCCCCTCCCTGCTGTGTGTCCAGACCCCCCCTCACCTTCTGTGTGTCCAGCCACGCCCCCCCCCTCACCTGCTGTGTGTCCGGCCTACCCCCCCCTCCCTGCTGTTTGTCCGGCCACCCTCCCCTCCCCTGCTGTGTGTCCGGCGGCCTACCCCCCCCCCTCCCTGCTGTGTGTCCGGCCTACCCCCCCCCTCACCTGCTGTGTGTCCAGCCCCCCCCCTCACCTGCTGTGTGTCCAGCCCCCCCCTCCTCCCCTGCTGTGTGTCCGGCCTACCCCCCCCTGCTGTTTGTCCGGCCACCCTCCCCTCCCCTGCTGTGTGTCCGGCCACCCTCCCCTCCCCTGCTGTGTCCGGCCTACCCCCCCTCCCCTGCTGCGTGTCCAGCCCCCCCCCCCCTCCCCTGCTGCGTGTCCAGCCCCCCCCCTCACCTGCTGTGTGTCCAGCCCCCCCCTCACCTGCTGTGTGTCCAGCCCCCCCCTCACCTGCTGTGTGTCCAGCCCCCCCCTCACTTGCTGTGTGTCCAGCCCCCCCCCCTCACCTGCTGTGTGTCCAGCCCCCCCCCCCTCACCTGCTGTGTGCCCAGCCCCCCCCCTCACCTGCTGTGTGCCCAGCCCCCCCCCCCTCACCTGCTGTGTGTCCAGCCCCCCCCTCACCTGCTGTGTGTCCAGCCCCCCCCTCACCTGCTGTGTGTCCAGCCACCCCTCCTCCCCTGCTGTGTATCCGGCCTACCCCCCCCCCTCCCTGCTGTTTGTCCGGCCACCCTCCCCTCCCCTGCTGTGTGTCCTGCCTACCCCCCCTCCCCTGCTGTGTGTCCTGCCTACCCCCCCCTCCCTGCTGTGTGTCCAGCCACCCCCCCCCCTCACCTGCTGTGTGTCCGGCCTACCCTCCCCTCCCCCTCCCCTCCCCTGCTGTTTGTCTGGCCACCATCCCCTCCCCTCCCCTCCCCTGCTGTGTGTTCGGCAACTCCCCCCTCTTCCCGCTGTGTTCGGCCACCCCCTACCCCCTCCCCTCCCTGCCGTGTGTCCGGTCACCCTCCCCTCTCTGCTGTGTGTCCAGCCACCCCCACCCCCTCTCTGCTGTGTGTCCGGCCACCCCCCCAGACACGCAGCGCCTGACACACACAGACATGCAACGCCTGACACGCATACGCATATGCAGCGCCTGACACACACGCACACACACAGCACCTGACACACACACACACACACACAGCACCTGACACACACGCAAACACACAGCACCTGACACACACACACACAGCACCTGACACTCACACGGACCTGACACACGCGCACACACACTCACACGCAGCACCTGACACACGCACACACAGACGCAGCACCTGACACTCACACGGACCTGACACACACGCACACACTCACACGCGGCGCCTGACGCACATAGACATGCGGCGCCTGACGCACACGCGGCGCCTGACTCACACGCGGCGCCTGACAGACAGACACGCGGCGCCTGACAGACAGACACGCGGCGCCTGACAGACAGACACGCGGCGCCTGACAGACAGACACGCGGCGCCTGACAGACAGACACGCGGCGCCTGACAGACAGACACGCGGCGCCTGACACACACAGACACGCAGCGCCTGACACACACAGACACGCAGCGCCTGACGCACAGGCAGCGCCTGACACACACGCACACGCACAGGCAGCGCCTGACACACGCAGCGCCTGACACACGCAGCGCCTGACACACACACGCACCTGACACTCACATGCTCCTGACACACGCAGTACCTGACATACTCACACGCAGCACCTGACACACACGCAGACACGCAGCATCTGACACACACACACGCAGCACCTGACACACACACGCAGCACCTGACACACAAACACGCAGACACGCAGCGCCTGACACACACGCAGACACGCAGCGCCTGACACACACGCAGACACGCAGCGCCTGACACACACGCAGCGCCTGACACACACGCAGCGCCTGACACACACGCAGCGCCTGACACACACGCAGAGCCTGACACACACGCAGACACGCAGCGCCTGACACACACGCAGACACGCAGCGCCTGACACACACGCAGCGCCTGACACACACGCAGACACGCAGCGCCTGACACACACGCAGACACGCAGCGCCTGACACACACGCAGACACGCAGCGCCTGACACACACGCAGACACGCAGCGCCTGACACACACGCAGCGCCTGACACACACGCAGCGCCTGACACACACGCAGACACGCAGCGCCTGACAGACACGCAGCGCCTGACACACACGCAGACACGCAGCGCCTGACACACACGCAGACACGCAGCGCCTGACACACACGCAGACACGCAGCGCCTGACACACACGCAGACACGCAGCGCATGACAGACACGCAGCGCCTGACACACACGCAGACACGCAGCACCTGACACACACGCAGACACGCAGCACCTGACAGACACGCACACACACACACACACAGCACCTGACACAGATATGCAGCGCCTGACACACACACGCAGACATACAGCGCCTGACACACACACACGCAGACATGCAGCACCTGACACACACATGCAGCACCTGACAGACACACACACCCACACACACACACAGACATGCAGCACCTGACACACCCACACACACACACATGCATCACCTGACACACCCACACACACAGACATGCATCACCTGACACACCCACACACATATACAGACATGCAGCACCTGACACACACACACACACACACACACACACACACACAGACATGCAGCGCCTGACACACACACACACACACACATACAGACATGCAGCACCTGACACACACACACACACATACAAACATGCAGCACCTGACACACACACACACACACACACACACACACACACACACGCAGCACTTGACACACATATATACATGTGGCATTTAACGCACACACGCACAGCACCTGACACACAATCATATACACTCAGAGCACCTAACACACACATACACTCGCAGCACCTCACACACACTCGTATACACACGCAGCACCTGCCACTCACACATATATACACATGCAGCACCTGCCACTCCCACATACATGAACAGCACCTGACACACACATACACGCGCAGCACCTGACAGTCACACACATACAGATGCGACAGCTGACACAAACACATACACGCTCAACACCTGACACCCACGTGGCAGCTGACGCATACAAATGCAGCACCTGAAATACACACATATACACGTGCAGCACCTGAGACACACACATACACGTACAGCACCTGAGACACACACACACACATGTATGTACACGCGCGGCTCCAGGCACACACATACGTACGTACACACGCGGCACTTGACACACACACGTACACGCGCGGCACCTGACACACACACACATGTACGTACATGTGTGGCACCTGACACACACACGTATGCACACGTGTGGCTCCTGACACACACGCGCGTTGCTCCTGACACACACACATGTACGTACACGCTCGGCTCCTGACACACACACGTATGTATACGCGCGGCACCTGAAACCTACACGTATGTACGTATACGCGCGGCTCCTGACACCCTCACGCATGTACACGCGTGGCTCCTGGCACACACACACACACACACACGTACACGCGCGGCACCTGACACATACACGCGTGTACGTACACACATGCACAGCACCTGACATACACACATGTAGGTACGCGCCACCTGACACACACACACACACGTACACGCACGACACCTGACACACACGTACGTACGTACGTACGTACGTACGTACGTACGTACGTACGCGCACGGCACCTGACACACACGTACATACTAGTGATGAGTGGGTTCGGTTCGTCGGAATCCGGACCCCCCGAACTTCACCCATTTTACATGGGTCCGAGGCAGGTTCGAACCTTCCCGCCTTGCTCGG
The DNA here is from genome assembly GCF_028390025.1 of Pseudophryne corroboree. NCBI lineage: Eukaryota > Metazoa > Chordata > Amphibia > Anura > Myobatrachidae > Pseudophryne > Pseudophryne corroboree. Next base: position 138,829 of record NW_026970558.1, read on the forward strand.
CTAACCCGAGCGCGCCCGAACGTCATCATCCCGCTGTCGGATTCCCGCGAGATTCGGATGTCTGCATTCGTGGAAAGGGGTCCCATGTGTAAACATGGGACCCCTTTCAGTCCGTCTGGTCCGGGTGTTCGGTTTGTTGTTTTGCCAAGTACGTGGATTTAATCTGGAACCTGGATCAGGTGAGTATAATTATCTTTCTCTGACGTCCTAGTGGATGCTGGGACTCCGTCAGGACCATGGGGAATAGCGGCTCCGCAGGAGACAGGGCACAAAATTTAAAAGTTTGACCACTAGGTGGTGTGTACTGGCTCCTCCCCCTATGACCCTCCTCCAAGCCTCAGTTAGGTTTTTGTGCCCGTCCGAGCAGGGTGCAATCTAGGTGGCTCTCATAAAGAGCTGCTTAGAGTAAAAGTTTTGATAGGTTTCTTATTTTCAGTGAGTCCTGCTGGCAACAGGCTCACTGCAACGAGGGACCTAGGGGAGAAGAAGTGAACTCACCTGCGTGCAGGATGGATTTGCTTCTTAGGCTACTGGACACTAGCTCCAGAGGGACGATCACAGGTACAGCCTGGATGGGTCACCGGAGCCGCGCCGCCGACCCCCTTGCAGATGCCGAAGTAAGAAGAGGTCCAGAAACCGGCGGCTGAAGGCTTTTCAGTCTTCATGAGGTAGCGCACAGCACTGCAGCTGTGCGCCATTGCGCTCAGGCACACTTCACACCAGCGGTCACTGAGGGTGCAGGGCGCTGGGGGGGGCGCCCTGGGCAGCAACGAGATTACCTTTCTGGCTAAAAAGAATACATCACATATAGTCCCTGAGGCTATATGGATGTATTTCACCCCTGCCAGGTATCAGAAAAACCGGGAGAAGAGCCCGCCGAAATAGGGGGCGGGGCCTATCTCCTCAGCACACAGCGCCATTTCTCTATCGTCCTAGTGGATGCTGGGGTTCCTGAAAGGACCATGGGGAATAGCGGCTCCGCAGGAGACAGGGCACAAAAGTTAAGCTTTAGGATCAGGTGGTGTGCACTGGCTCCTCCCCCTATGACCCTCCTCCAAGCCTCAGTTAGGTTTTTGTGCCCGGCCGAGAAGGGTGCAATCTAGGTGGCTCTCCTAAAGAGCTGCTTAGAAAAGTTTAGTTTTAGGTTTTTTATTTTACAGTGAGTCCTGCTGGCAACAGGATCACTGCATCGAGGGACTTAGGGGAGAAGAAGTGAACTCACCTGCGTGCAGGATGGATTGGCTTCTTAGGCTACTGGACATTAGCTCCAGAGGGACGATCACAGGTACAGCCTGGATGGGTCACCGGAGCCGCGCCGCCGGCCCCCTTGCAGATGCCGAAAAGAGAAGAGGTCCAGAAATCGGCGGCAGAAGACTCTTCAGTCTTCTTAAGGTAGCGCACAGCACTGCAGCTGTGCGCCATTGCTCTCAGCACACTTCACACGGCAGTCACTGAGGGTGCAGGGCGGTGGGGGGGGGGCGCCCTGGGCAGCAATGGAAACCTGTTATTTGGCAAAAAATACCTCACATATAGCCTCCGGGGGCTATATGGAGATATTTAACCCCTGCCAGAATCCGTTGAAGAGCGGGAGACGAGCCCGCCGAAAAGGGGGCGGGGCCTATCTCCTCAGCACACAGCGCCATTTTCCCTCACAGAAAGGCTGGAGGGAAGGCTCCCAGGCTCTCCCCTGCACTGCACTACAGAAACAGGGTTAAAACAGAGAGGGGGGGCACTAATTTGGCGTTAGACATATATATAAAGATGCTATAAGGGAAAACACTTATATAAGGTTGTCCCTATATAATTATAGCGTTTTTGGTGTGTGCTGGCAAACTCTCCCTCTGTCTCTCCAAAGGGCTAGTGGGTCCTGTCCTCTATCAGAGCATTCCCTGTGTGTGTGCTGTGTGTCGGTACGTGTGTGTCGACATGTATGAGGACGATGTTGGTGAGGAGGCGGAGCAATTGCCTGTAATGGTGATGTCACTCTCTAGGGAGTCGACACCGGAATGGATGGCTTATTTAGGGAATTACGTGATAATGTCAACACGCTGCAAGGTCGGTTGACGACATGAGACGGCCGACAAACAATTAGTACCGGTCCAGACGTCTCAAAAACACCGTCAGGGGTTTAAAACGCCCGTTTACCTTAGTCGGTCGACACAGACACAGACACGGACACTGAATCCAGTGTCGACGGTGAATAAACAAACGTATTCCTCATTAGGGCCACACGTTAAGGGCAATGAAGGAGGTGTTACATATTTCTGATACTACAAGTACCACAAAGATGGGTATTATGTGGCAGTGAAAAAACTACCGTAGTTTTTCCTGAATCAGATAAAATAAAATGAAGTGTGTGATGAGGCGTGGGTTTACCCCGATAGCAAATATTGGCGTTATACCTTTTCCCGCCAGAAGTTAGGGCGCGTTGGGAAACACCCCTTAGGGTGGATAAGGCGCTCACACGCTTATCATACGGCCGCCCTCAAGGAGCCAGCTGATATGAAGCTGGAGTAATATCCTAAAAAGTATATACACACATACGGTGGTTATACTGCGACCAGCGATCGCCTCAGCCTGGAAATGCAGTGCTGGGTTGGCTTGGTCGGATTCCCTGACTGAAAATATTTTAGTGATATAGAGCATTTAATAGGATGCAGTCTATATATATATATATATATATATATGCGAGATGCACAGAGGGATATTTGCACTCTGGCATCAAGATAAGTGCGTTGTCCATATCTGCCAGAAGATGTTATGGACACGACAGTGGTCAGGTGATGCAGACCCCATACGGCACATGAAAGTATGGTCGTATAAAGGAAAGTAGGTACTTGGGGTCGGTCCATCGGACCTGGGGGCCACGGCAACAGCTGGGAAATCCAACCTTTTTACCCCAAGTCACATCTCAGCAGAAAAAGACACTGTCTTTTCAGCCTCAATCCTTCCGTTCCCATAAGGGCATGCGGGCAAAAGGCCAGTCATATCTGCCCAGACATAGAGGAAAGGGAAGTAGACTGCAGAAGGCAGCCCCTTTCCAGGAACAGAAGCCCTCCAACGAGTCTGCCAAGTCCTCAGCAGGACGCTGGGGCCGTGCAAGCTAACTCAGGTGAGGTGGGGGGTCGTCTCAAGAGTCTCAGCGTGCAGTGGGATCACTCGCAAGTTGACCCCTAGATCGTACAAAGTATTATCCCAGGGGTACAGTTTGGAGATTCGAGACATCTTTTCCTCGCAGGTTCCTGAAGTCTGCTTTACCAAAGGCTCCCTCCGACAGGGAGGCAGTATTGGGAAAAAATTCACAAGCTGTATTTCCAGCAGGTGATAATCAAAGTACCCCTCCTACAATCAAGGAAAAGGGTATTAGTCTTCCACACTATATTGTGGTACTGAAGCCAGACGGCTTGGTGAGACATATTCTAAATCTGAAATTTTTGAACACTTACATACAAAGGTTCAAATCAAGATGGAGTCACTCAGACAGTGATAGCGAACCGGAAAAAAGGGGACTATATGGTGTCCTTGGACATCAAGGATTACCTCCATGTCCAAATTTGCCCTTCTCAACAAGGGTACCTATGGTTCGTGGTACAGAACTGTCAATATCAGTTTCTGACGCTGCCGTTGAATTATCCACGGCACCCCGGGCCTTTACCAAGGTAATGGCCGAAAAGATGATTCTCTTCAAAGAAAAGGGCATCTTAATTATCCCTTACTTGGACGATATCCTGAAAAGGGAAAGGTCCAGAGAACAGTTGGAGGTCGGAATAGCACTATCTAAAGTAGTTCTATGACAGCACGAGTGGATTCTAAATATTCCAAAAATCGCAGCGTTTTTCCGACGATACGTCTGCTGTTCCTAGGAATGATTCTGGGCATAGTCCAGAAAAAGGTGTTTCTCCTGGAGGAGAAAGCCAGGGAGCTATCCGAACTAGTCAGAAACCTCCTAAAACCAGGCCAAGTATCAGTGCATCAATGCACAGGAGTCCTGGGAAAAATGGTGGCTTCTTACGAAGCAATTCCATTCGGCAGATCTCACGCAAAAAATTTTCAGGGGGATTTGCTGGACGAATGGTCCGGATCGCATCTGCAGATGCATCAGCAGATAATCCTGTCTCCAAGGACAAGGGTGTCTCTTCTGTGGGGGCTGCAGAGTGCTCATCTTCTAGAGGACAGCACATTCAGCATTCAGGACTGTGTTCTGGTGACCACGGATGCCAGCCTGAGAGGCTGGGAAGCAGTCACACAGGGAAGAAATTTCCAAGGAATGTGGTCAAGTCTGGAGACTTTTCTCCATATGAATATACTGGAGCTAAGAGCAATTTCCAATGCTCTGAGCCTAGGAAGACCTCTGCTTCAAAGTCAGTCGGTGCTGATCTGGTCGGACATCATCATGGCAGTCGCCCACGTAAACAGACGGGGCGGCACAAGAAGCAGGAGGGCAATGACAGCAAGAACTTTTCGCTGAGCAAAAAATCATGTGATAACACTGTCAGCAGTGTTCATTCCGGGAGTGGAAAACTGAATTTCCTCAGCAGGAATGAATTCCACTCGGAAAAGTGGGAACTTCATCTGGAAGTTTCCACATGATTGTAAACCGTGGGAAAGACCAAAGGTGGTCATAAGATGGCGTCCCACCTGAAGCGCCAGGTCAAGAGACCCTCAGGCAATAGCTGGGTCGCTCTGGTAACACCGTGGGTGTACCAGTCGGGTATGTGTTCCCTCCTCTGCCTCTCATACCCAGGGTATTGAGAATTATAGGAAGGAGAGGAGTAAGAATTATACTCGTGGCTCCGGTTTGGCCAAGAAGGACTTGGTAACCGGAACTTCAAGAGATAAGAAGGGTCTTGATTCAGCAAGAATCATGTCTGTTCCAAGACTTACCGCAGCTGCGTTGACGCAGGGGCGGGTGAACGCCGGATCCTAAGGTAAAAAGGCATTCCGGAAGAGGTCATCCCTACCCTGGTCAGAGCCAGGAAGGAGGTGACCGCACAACATTATCACAGTTTAGGTGAAAATATGTTCCATGGTGTGAGGCCAGGAAGGCTCCACGGAAGAATTTCAACTAGGTTAATTCCTATATTTCCTGCAAACAGGAGTGTCTATGGGCCTCAAATTGGGGTCCATTAAGGTTCAAATTTCGGCCTGTCGATTTTCTTCCAGAAAGAATTGGCTTCAGTTCCTGAAGTCCAGAAGTTTGTCAAGGGAGTACTGCATATACAACCCCTTTGATGTCTCCAGTGGCACTGGGGGATCTCAACGTAGTTTTGGGGATTCCAAAAATCACATTGGTTTAAACCACTCAAATCTGTGGATTTGATATATCTCACATGGAAAGTGAACATGCGGTTGGTCCTGGCCTCGGCCAGGCGAGTGTCAAAGTTGGCGGCTTTGTCTCACAAAGCCATATCTGATTGTCCATTCGGACAGAGCAAAGCTGCGGACTCGTCCCCAGTTTATCCCTAGGGTGGTGTCAGCGTTTTACCTGAACCAGCTTATTGTGGTACCTGCGGCTACTAGGGACTTGGAGGACTCCAGGTTGCTGGATGTTGTCAGGGCCCTGAAAATATAGTTTTCCAGGTCGGCTGGAGTCAGGAAATCTGACTTGCTGTTTTATCCTGTATGCACACAACAAGCTGGGTGCCCCTGCTTCTAAGCAGACTATTGCTCGTTGGATTTGTAGTACAATTCAGCTTGCACATTCTGTGGCAGGCTTGCCACAGCCAAAAATATGTAAATGCCCATTCCACAAGGAAGGTGGGCTCATCTTGGGCGGCTGCCCGAGGGGTCTCGGCTTTACAACTTTGCCGAGCGGCTACGTGGTCGGGGGAGAACACGTTTGTAAAATCCTACAAATTTGATACCCTGGCTAAGGAGGACCTGGAGTTCTCTCATTCGGTGCTGCAGAGTCATCCGCACTCTCCCGCCCGTTTGGGAGCTTTGGTATAATCCCCATGGTCCTTTCAGGAACCCCAGCATCCACTAGGACGATAGAGAAAATAAGAATTTACTTACCGATAATTCTATTTCTCGGAGTCCGTAGTGGATGCTGGGCGCCCATCCCAAGTGCGGATTATCTGCAATACTTGTACATAGTTATTGTTAACTAAATCGGGTTATTGTTGTAGTGAGCCATCTTTCAGAGGCTCCTCTGTTCTCATACTGTTAACTGGGTTCAGATCACAGGTTGTACAGTGTGATTGGTGTGGCTGGTATGAGTCTTACCCGGGATTCAAAATCCTTCCTTATTATGTACGCTCGTCCGGGCACAGTATCCTAACTGAGGCTTGGAGGAGGGTCATAGGGGGAGGAGCCAGTGCACACCACCTGATCCTAAAGCTTAACTTTTGTGCCCTGTCTCCTGCGGAGCCGCTATTCCCCATGGTCCTTTCAGGAACCCCAGCATCCACTACGGACTCCGAGAAATAGAATTATCGGTAAGTAAATTCTTATTTTTCCTACACAGCTCCGCTGCTAGGAAGGCTCCCAGGCTCTCCCCTGCACTGCACTACAGAAACAGGGTAAAAAACAGAGAGGGGGGGCATTTTTTGGCGATATTATATATATTTAAGCAGCTATAAGGAAACAACACTTATATAAGGTTGTTCCTATATAATTATAGCGCTTTGGTGTGTGCTGGCAAACTCTCCCTCTGTCTCCCCATAGGGCTAGTGGGGTCCTGTCTTCTATCAGAGCATTCCCTGTGTGTCTGCTGTGTGTCGGTACGTGTGTGTCGACATGTATGAGGACGATGTTGGTGTGGAGGCGGAGCAATTGCCGGTAATGGTGATGTCACCCCCTAGGGAGTCGACACCGGAATGGATGGCTTTGTTTATGGAATTACGTGATAATGTCAGCACGCTGCAAAAGTCGGTTGACGACATGAGACGGCCGACAAACCAATTAGTACCTGTACAGGCGTCTCAAACACCGTCAGGGGCTGTAAAACGCCCTTTGCCTCAGTCGGTCGACACAGACACGGACACCGAATCTAGTGTCGACGGTGAAGAAACGAACGTATTTTCCAGTAGGGCCACACGTTATATGATCACGGCAATGAAGGAGGCTTTGCATATCTCTGATACTGCAAGTACCACAAAAAGGGGTATTATGTGGGGTCTGAAAAAACTACCTGTAGTTTTTCCTGAATCAGAGGAATTGAATGACGTGTGTGATGAAGCGTGGGTTACCCCTGATAAAAAACTGCTAATTTCAAAGAAGTTATTGGCATTATACCCTTTCCCGCCAGAGGTTAGGGCGCGCTGGGAAACACCCCCTAGGGTGGACAAGGCGCTCACACGTTTATCCAAACAAGTGGCGTTACCGTCTCCTGATACGGCCGCCCTCAAGGATCCAGCTGATAGGAGGCTGGAAAATACTCTAAAAAGTATATACACACATACTGGTGTTATACTGCGACCAGCAATCGCCTCAGCCTGGATGTGCAGTGCTGGGGTGGCTTGGTCGGATTCCCTGACTGAAAATATTGATACCCTGGATAGGGACAGTATTTTATTGACTATAGAACAATTAAAGGATGCATTCCTTTATATGCGAGATACACAGAGAGATATCTGCACTCTGGCATCAAGAGTAAGTGCGATGTCCATATCTGCCAGAAGAAGTCTATGGACACGACAGTGGTCAGGCGATGCGGATTCCAAACGGCATATGGAAGTATTGCCGTATAAAGGGGAGGAATTATTTGGGGTCGGTCTATCGGATTTGGTAGCCACGGCAACAGCCGGGAAGTCCACCTTTTTACCTCAAGTCCCCTCCCAACAGAAAAAGACGCAGTCTTTTCAGCCGCAGCCCTTTCGTTCCTATAAGAACAAGCGAGCAAAAGGACATTCATATTTGCCCCGAGGCAAAGGAAAGGGTAAGAGACTGCACCAAGCAGCCCCTTCCCAGGAGCAGAAGTCCTCCCCGGCTTCAGCAAAGGCCTCAGCATGACGCTGGGACCTTACAAGCGGACTCAGGGGCGGTGGGGGGTCGCCTCAAGAATTTCAGCGCACAGTGGGCTCACTCGCAGGTGGACCCCTGGATCCTGCAGGTAATATCTCAGGGTTACAGGTTGGAATTCGAGAAGTCTCCCCCTCGCCGGTTCCTAAAGTCTGCTTTGCCAACGTCTCCCTCCGACAGGGCTACGGTTTTGGAAGCCATTCACAAGCTGTATTCTCAGCAGGTGATAGTCAAGGTACCCCTTCTACAACAGGGAAAGGGGTATTACTCCACGCTATTTGTGGTACCGAAGCCGGACGGCTCGGTAAGACCTATTTTAAATCTGAAATCTCTGAACCTGTACATACAAAAATTCAAGTTCAAGATGGAGTCACTCAGAGCAGTGATAGCGAATCTGGAAGAAGGGTATTTTATGGTGTCCTTGGACATCAAGGATGCTTACCTTCATGTCCCAATTTGCCCTTCACACCAAGGGTACCTCAGGTTCGTGGTACAAAACTGTCATTATCAGTTTCAAACGCTGCCGTTTGGATTGTCCACGGCACCCAGGGTCTTTACCAAGGTGATGGCCGAAATGATGATCCTTCTTCGAAGAGAAGGCGTATTAATTATCCCTTACTTGGACGATCTCCTGATAAGGGCAAGATCCAGAGAACAGCTGGAGGTCGGAGTAGCACTAACTCAAGTAGTGCTCCAACAGCACGGGTGGATTCTGAATTTTCCAAAATCCCAACTGATCCTGATGACACGTCTGCTGTAACTAGGGATGATTCTGGACACTGTTCAGAAAAAGGTATTTCTTCCAGAGGAGAAAGCCAGGGAGTTATCCGAACTAGTCAGGAACCTCCTAAAACCAGGGACAGTGTCTGTGCATCAATGCACAAGAGTCCTGGGAAAAATGGTGGCTTCTTACGAAGCGATTCCATTCGGCAGATTCCATGCACAAATTTTTCAGTGGGATCTGCTAGACAAATGGTCCGGATCGCATCTGCAGATGCATCAGCGCATAAAATTGTCGACAAGGACAAGGGTCTCTCTGCTATGGTGGTTGCAGAGTGCTCATCTGTTGGAGGGCCGCAGATTCGGCATACAGAACTGGGTCCTAGTGACCACGGATGCCAGCCTGAGAGGCTGGGGAGCGGTCACACAAGGAAGAAACTTCCAGGGCGTGTGGTCAAGCCTGGAAACGTCTCTTCACATAAATATACTGGAACTAAGAGCAATCTACAATGCTCTAAGCCTGGCAAAACCTCTGCTTCAGGGTCAGCCGGTGTTGATCCAGTCGGACAACATCACGGCAGTCGCCCACGTAAACAAACAAAAAACTGGACAGGTATTGCGCCAGGTCAAGAGATCCTCAGGCAATAGCTGTGGACGCTCTGGTAACACCATGGGTGTACCAGTCAGTGTATGTGTTTCCTCCTCTGCCTCTCATACCCAAGGTACTGAGAATTATACGGCAAAGGGGAGTAAGAACGATACTAGTGGCTCCGGACTGGCCAAGAAGGACTTGGTACCCGGAACTTCAGGAGATGCTCACGGAAGATCCGTGGCCTCTACCTCTAAGAAGGGATCTGCTTCAGCAGGGACCGTGTCTATTCCAAGACTTACCGCGGCTGCGTTTGACGGCATGGCGGTTGAACGCCGGATCCTAAAGGAAAAAGGCATTCCGGAAGAGGTCATCCCTACCCTGGTCAAAGCCAGGAAGGAGGTGACTGCACAACATTATCACCGCATTTGGAGAAAATATGTTGCATGGTGTGAGGCCAGGAAGGCCCCGACAGAGGAATTTCAACTGGGTCGATTCCTACATTTCCTGCAAACAGGATTATCTATGGGCCTCAAATTAGGGTCCATTAAGGTTCAAATTTCGGCCCTGTCGATTTTCTTCCAGAAAGAATTGGCTTCAGTTCCTGAAGTCCAGACTTTTGTAAAAGGAGTACTACATATACAGCCCCCGGTTGTGCCCCCAGTGGCACCGTGAGATCTCAATGTAAAAAGAATACATCACATATAGTCCCTGAGGCTATATGGATGTATTTCACCCCTGCCAGGTATCAGAAAAACCGGGAGAAGAGCCCGCCGAAATAGGGGGCGGGGCCTATCTCCTCAGCACACAGCGCCATTTCTCTATCGTCCTAGTGGATGCTGGGGTTCCTGAAAGGACCATGGGGAATAGCGGCTCCGCAGGAGACAGGGCACAAAAGTTAAGCTTTAGGATCAGGTGGTGTGCACTGGCTCCTCCCCCTATGACCCTCCTCCAAGCCTCAGTTAGGTTTTTGTGCCCGGCCGAGAAGGGTGCAATCTAGGTGGCTCTCCTAAAGAGCTGCTTAGAAAAGTTTAGTTTTAGGTTTTTTATTTTACAGTGAGTCCTGCTGGCAACAGGATCACTGCATCGAGGGACTTAGGGGAGAAGAAGTGAACTCACCTGCGTGCAGGATGGATTGGCTTCTTAGGCTACTGGACATTAGCTCCAGAGGGACGATCACAGGTACAGCCTGGATGGGTCACCGGAGCCGCGCCGCCGGCCCCCTTGCAGATGCCGAAAAGAGAAGAGGTCCAGAAATCGGCGGCAGAAGACTCTTCAGTCTTCTTAAGGTAGCGCACAGCACTGCAGCTGTGCGCCATTGCTCTCAGCACACTTCACACGGCAGTCACTGAGGGTGCAGGGCGGTGGGGGGGGGGCGCCCTGGGCAGCAATGGAAACCTGTTATTTGGCAAAAAATACCTCACATATAGCCTCCGGGGGCTATATGGAGATATTTAACCCCTGCCAGAATCCGTTGAAGAGCGGGAGACGAGCCCGCCGAAAAGGGGGCGGGGCCTATCTCCTCAGCACACAGCGCCATTTTCCCTCACAGAAAGGCTGGAGGGAAGGCTCCCAGGCTCTCCCCTGCACTGCACTACAGAAACAGGGTTAAAACAGAGAGGGGGGGCACTAATTTGGCGTTAGACATATATATAAAGATGCTATAAGGGAAAACACTTATATAAGGTTGTCCCTATATAATTATAGCGTTTTTGGTGTGTGCTGGCAAACTCTCCCTCTGTCTCTCCAAAGGGCTAGTGGGTCCTGTCCTCTATCAGTGCATTCCCTGTGTGTGTGCTGTGTGTCGGTACGTGTGTGTCGACATGTATGAGGACGATGTTGGTGAGGAGGCGGAGCAATTGCCTGTAATGGTGATGTCACTCTCTAGGGAGTCGACACCGGAATGGATGGCTTATTTAGGGAATTACGTGATAATGTCAACACGCTGCAAGGTCGGTTGACGACATGAGACGGCCGACAAACAATTAGTACCGGTCCAGACGTCTCAAAAACACCGTCAGGGGTTTAAAACGCCCGTTTACCTTAGTCGGTCGACACAGACACAGACACGGACACTGAATCCAGTGTCGACGGTGAATAAACAAACGTATTCCTCATTAGGGCCACACGTTAAGGGCAATGAAGGAGGTGTTACATATTTCTGATACTACAAGTACCACAAAGATGGGTATTATGTGGCAGTGAAAAAACTACCGTAGTTTTTCCTGAATCAGATAAAATAAAATGAAGTGTGTGATGAGGCGTGGGTTTACCCCGATAGCAAATATTGGCGTTATACCTTTTCCCGCCAGAAGTTAGGGCGCGTTGGGAAACACCCCTTAGGGTGGATAAGGCGCTCACACGCTTATCATACGGCCGCCCTCAAGGAGCCAGCTGATATGAAGCTGGAGTAATATCCTAAAAAGTATATACACACATACGGTGGTTATACTGCGACCAGCGATCGCCTCAGCCTGGAAATGCAGTGCTGGGTTGGCTTGGTCGGATTCCCTGACTGAAAATATTTTAGTGATATAGAGCATTTAATAGGATGCAGTCTATATATATATATATATATATATGCGAGATGCACAGAGGGATATTTGCACTCTGGCATCAAGATAAGTGCGTTGTCCATATCTGCCAGAAGATGTTATGGACACGACAGTGGTCAGGTGATGCAGACCCCATACGGCACATGAAAGTATGGTCGTATAAAGGAAAGTAGGTACTTGGGGTCGGTCCATCGGACCTGGGGGCCACGGCAACAGCTGGGAAATCCAACCTTTTTACCCCAAGTCACATCTCAGCAGAAAAAGACACTGTCTTTTCAGCCTCAATCCTTCCGTTCCCATAAGGGCATGCGGGCAAAAGGCCAGTCATATCTGCCCAGACATAGAGGAAAGGGAAGTAGACTGCAGAAGGCAGCCCCTTTCCAGGAACAGAAGCCCTCCAACGAGTCTGCCAAGTCCTCAGCAGGACGCTGGGGCCGTGCAAGCTAACTCAGGTGAGGTGGGGGGTCGTCTCAAGAGTCTCAGCGTGCAGTGGGATCACTCGCAAGTTGACCCCTAGATCGTACAAAGTATTATCCCAGGGGTACAGTTTGGAGATTCGAGACATCTTTTCCTCGCAGGTTCCTGAAGTCTGCTTTACCAAAGGCTCCCTCCGACAGGGAGGCAGTATTGGGAAAAAATTCACAAGCTGTATTTCCAGCAGGTGATAATCAAAGTACCCCTCCTACAATCAAGGAAAAGGGTATTAGTCTTCCACACTATATTGTGGTACTGAAGCCAGACGGCTTGGTGAGACATATTCTAAATCTGAAATTTTTGAACACTTACATACAAAGGTTCAAATCAAGATGGAGTCACTCAGACAGTGATAGCGAACCGGAAAAAAGGGGACTATATGGTGTCCTTGGACATCAAGGATTACCTCCATGTCCAAATTTGCCCTTCTCAACAAGGGTACCTATGGTTCGTGGTACAGAACTGTCAATATCAGTTTCTGACGCTGCCGTTGAATTATCCACGGCACCCCGGGCCTTTACCAAGGTAATGGCCGAAAAGATGATTCTCTTCAAAGAAAAGGGCATCTTAATTATCCCTTACTTGGACGATATCCTGAAAAGGGAAAGGTCCAGAGAACAGTTGGAGGTCGGAATAGCACTATCTAAAGTAGTTCTATGACAGCACGAGTGGATTCTAAATATTCCAAAAATCGCAGCGTTTTTCCGACGATACGTCTGCTGTTCCTAGGAATGATTCTGGGCATAGTCCAGAAAAAGGTGTTTCTCCTGGAGGAGAAAGCCAGGGAGCTATCCGAACTAGTCAGAAACCTCCTAAAACCAGGCCAAGTATCAGTGCATCAATGCACAGGAGTCCTGGGAAAAATGGTGGCTTCTTACGAAGCAATTCCATTCGGCAGATCTCACGCAAAAAATTTTCAGGGGGATTTGCTGGACGAATGGTCCGGATCGCATCTTCAGATGCATCAGCAGATAATCCTGTCTCCAAGGACAAGGGTGTCTCTTCTGTGGGGGCTGCAGAGTGCTCATCTTCTAGAGGACAGCACATTCAGCATTCAGGACTGTGTTCTGGTGACCACGGATGCCAGCCTGAGAGGCTGGGAAGCAGTCACACAGGGAAGAAATTTCCAAGGAATGTGGTCAAGTCTGGAGACTTTTCTCCATATGAATATACTGGAGCTAAGAGCAATTTCCAATGCTCTGAGCCTAGGAAGACCTCTGCTTCAAAGTCAGTCGGTGCTGATCTGGTCGGACATCATCATGGCAGTCGCCCACGTAAACAGACGGGGCGGCACAAGAAGCAGGAGGGCAATGACAGCAAGAACTTTTCGCTGAGCAAAAAATCATGTGATAACACTGTCAGCAGTGTTCATTCCGGGAGTGGAAAACTGAATTTCCTCAGCAGGAATGAATTCCACTCGGAAAAGTGGGAACTTCATCTGGAAGTTTCCACATGATTGTAAACCGTGGGAAAGACCAAAGGTGGTCATAAGATGGCGTCCCACCTGAAGCGCCAGGTCAAGAGACCCTCAGGCAATAGCTGGGTCGCTCTGGTAACACCGTGGGTGTACCAGTCGGGTATGTGTTCCCTCCTCTGCCTCTCATACCCAGGGTATTGAGAATTATAGGAAGGAGAGGAGTAAGAATTATACTCGTGGCTCCGGTTTGGCCAAGAAGGACTTGGTAACCGGAACTTCAAGAGATAAGAAGGGTCTTGATTCAGCAAGAATCATGTCTGTTCCAAGACTTACCGCAGCTGCGTTGACGCAGGGGCGGGTGAACGCCGGATCCTAAGGTAAAAAGGCATTCCGGAAGAGGTCATCCCTACCCTGGTCAGAGCCAGGAAGGAGGTGACCGCACAACATTATCACAGTTTAGGTGAAAATATGTTCCATGGTGTGAGGCCAGGAAGGCTCCACGGAAGAATTTCAACTAGGTTAATTCCTATATTTCCTGCAAACAGGAGTGTCTATGGGCCTCAAATTGGGGTCCATTAAGGTTCAAATTTCGGCCTGTCGATTTTCTTCCAGAAAGAATTGGCTTCAGTTCCTGAAGTCCAGAAGTTTGTCAAGGGAGTACTGCATATACAACCCCTTTGATGTCTCCAGTGGCACTGGGGGATCTCAACGTAGTTTTGGGGATTCCAAAAATCACATTGGTTTAAACCACTCAAATCTGTGGATTTGATATATCTCACATGGAAAGTGAACATGCGGTTGGTCCTGGCCTCGGCCAGGCGAGTGTCAAAGTTGGCGGCTTTGTCTCACAAAGCCATATCTGATTGTCCATTCGGACAGAGCAAAGCTGCGGACTCGTCCCCAGTTTATCCCTAGGGTGGTGTCAGCGTTTTACCTGAACCAGCTTATTGTGGTACCTGCGGCTACTAGGGACTTGGAGGACTCCAGGTTGCTGGATGTTGTCAGGGCCCTGAAAATATAGTTTTCCAGGTCGGCTGGAGTCAGGAAATCTGACTTGCTGTTTTATCCTGTATGCACACAACAAGCTGGGTGCCCCTGCTTCTAAGCAGACTATTGCTCGTTGGATTTGTAGTACAATTCAGCTTGCACATTCTGTGGCAGGCTTGCCACAGCCAAAAATATGTAAATGCCCATTCCACAAGGAAGGTGGGCTCATCTTGGGCGGCTGCCCGAGGGGTCTCGGCTTTACAACTTTGCCGAGCGGCTACGTGGTCGGGGGAGAACACGTTTGTAAAATCCTACAAATTTGATACCCTGGCTAAGGAGGACCTGGAGTTCTCTCATTCGGTGCTGCAGAGTCATCCGCACTCTCCCGCCCGTTTGGGAGCTTTGGTATAATCCCCATGGTCCTTTCAGGAACCCCAGCATCCACTAGGACGATAGAGAAAATAAGAATTTACTTACCGATAATTCTATTTCTCGGAGTCCGTAGTGGATGCTGGGCGCCCATCCCAAGTGCGGATTATCTGCAATACTTGTACATAGTTATTGTTAACTAAATCGGGTTATTGTTGTAGTGAGCCATCTTTCAGAGGCTCCTCTGTTCTCATACTGTTAACTGGGTTCAGATCACAGGTTGTACAGTGTGATTGGTGTGGCTGGTATGAGTCTTACCCGGGATTCAAAATCCTTCCTTATTATGTACGCTCGTCCGGGCACAGTATCCTAACTGAGGCTTGGAGGAGGGTCATAGGGGGAGGAGCCAGTGCACACCACCTGATCCTAAAGCTTAACTTTTGTGCCCTGTCTCCTGCGGAGCCGCTATTCCCCATGGTCCTTTCAGGAACCCCAGCATCCACTACGGACTCCGAGAAATAGAATTATCGGTAAGTAAATTCTTATTTTTCCTACACAGCTCCGCTGCTAGGAAGGCTCCCAGGCTCTCCCCTGCACTGCACTACAGAAACAGGGTAAAAAACAGAGAGGGGGGGCATTTTTTGGCGATATTATATATATTTAAGCAGCTATAAGGAAACAACACTTATATAAGGTTGTTCCTATATAATTATAGCGCTTTGGTGTGTGCTGGCAAACTCTCCCTCTGTCTCCCCATAGGGCTAGTGGGGTCCTGTCTTCTATCAGAGCATTCCCTGTGTGTCTGCTGTGTGTCGGTACGTGTGTGTCGACATGTATGAGGACGATGTTGGTGTGGAGGCGGAGCAATTGCCGGTAATGGTGATGTCACCCCCTAGGGAGTCGACACCGGAATGGATGGCTTTGTTTATGGAATTACGTGATAATGTCAGCACGCTGCAAAAGTCGGTTGACGACATGAGACGGCCGACAAACCAATTAGTACCTGTACAGGCGTCTCAAACACCGTCAGGGGCTGTAAAACGCCCTTTGCCTCAGTCGGTCGACACAGACACGGACACCGAATCTAGTGTCGACGGTGAAGAAACGAACGTATTTTCCAGTAGGGCCACACGTTATATGATCACGGCAATGAAGGAGGCTTTGCATATCTCTGATACTGCAAGTACCACAAAAAGGGGTATTATGTGGGGTCTGAAAAAACTACCTGTAGTTTTTCCTGAATCAGAGGAATTGAATGACGTGTGTGATGAAGCGTGGGTTACCCCTGATAAAAAACTGCTAATTTCAAAGAAGTTATTGGCATTATACCCTTTCCCGCCAGAGGTTAGGGCGCGCTGGGAAACACCCCCTAGGGTGGACAAGGCGCTCACACGTTTATCCAAACAAGTGGCGTTACCGTCTCCTGATACGGCCGCCCTCAAGGATCCAGCTGATAGGAGGCTGGAAAATACTCTAAAAAGTATATACACACATACTGGTGTTATACTGCGACCAGCAATCGCCTCAGCCTGGATGTGCAGTGCTGGGGTGGCTTGGTCGGATTCCCTGACTGAAAATATTGATACCCTGGATAGGGACAGTATTTTATTGACTATAGAACAATTAAAGGATGCATTCCTTTATATGCGAGATACACAGAGAGATATCTGCACTCTGGCATCAAGAGTAAGTGCGATGTCCATATCTGCCAGAAGAAGTCTATGGACACGACAGTGGTCAGGCGATGCGGATTCCAAACGGCATATGGAAGTATTGCCGTATAAAGGGGAGGAATTATTTGGGGTCGGTCTATCGGATTTGGTAGCCACGGCAACAGCCGGGAAGTCCACCTTTTTACCTCAAGTCCCCTCCCAACAGAAAAAGACGCAGTCTTTTCAGCCGCAGCCCTTTCGTTCCTATAAGAACAAGCGAGCAAAAGGACATTCATATTTGCCCCGAGGCAAAGGAAAGGGTAAGAGACTGCACCAAGCAGCCCCTTCCCAGGAGCAGAAGTCCTCCCCGGCTTCAGCAAAGGCCTCAGCATGACGCTGGGACCTTACAAGCGGACTCAGGGGCGGTGGGGGGTCGCCTCAAGAATTTCAGCGCACAGTGGGCTCACTCGCAGGTGGACCCCTGGATCCTGCAGGTAATATCTCAGGGTTACAGGTTGGAATTCGAGAAGTCTCCCCCTCGCCGGTTCCTAAAGTCTGCTTTGCCAACGTCTCCCTCCGACAGGGCTACGGTTTTGGAAGCCATTCACAAGCTGTATTCTCAGCAGGTGATAGTCAAGGTACCCCTTCTACAACAGGGAAAGGGGTATTACTCCACGCTATTTGTGGTACCGAAGCCGGACGGCTCGGTAAGACCTATTTTAAATCTGAAATCTCTGAACCTGTACATACAAAAATTCAAGTTCAAGATGGAGTCACTCAGAGCAGTGATAGCGAATCTGGAAGAAGGGTATTTTATGGTGTCCTTGGACATCAAGGATGCTTACCTTCATGTCCCAATTTGCCCTTCACACCAAGGGTACCTCAGGTTCGTGGTACAAAACTGTCATTATCAGTTTCAAACGCTGCCGTTTGGATTGTCCACGGCACCCAGGGTCTTTACCAAGGTGATGGCCGAAATGATGATCCTTCTTCGAAGAGAAGGCGTATTAATTATCCCTTACTTGGACGATCTCCTGATAAGGGCAAGATCCAGAGAACAGCTGGAGGTCGGAGTAGCACTAACTCAAGTAGTGCTCCAACAGCACGGGTGGATTCTGAATTTTCCAAAATCCCAACTGATCCTGATGACACGTCTGCTGTAACTAGGGATGATTCTGGACACTGTTCAGAAAAAGGTATTTCTTCCAGAGGAGAAAGCCAGGGAGTTATCCGAACTAGTCAGGAACCTCCTAAAACCAGGGACAGTGTCTGTGCATCAATGCACAAGAGTCCTGGGAAAAATGGTGGCTTCTTACGAAGCGATTCCATTCGGCAGATTCCATGCACAAATTTTTCAGTGGGATCTGCTAGACAAATGGTCCGGATCGCATCTGCAGATGCATCAGCGCATAAAATTGTCGACAAGGACAAGGGTCTCTCTGCTATGGTGGTTGCAGAGTGCTCATCTGTTGGAGGGCCGCAGATTCGGCATACAGAACTGGGTCCTAGTGACCACGGATGCCAGCCTGAGAGGCTGGGGAGCGGTCACACAAGGAAGAAACTTCCAGGGCGTGTGGTCAAGCCTGGAAACGTCTCTTCACATAAATATACTGGAACTAAGAGCAATCTACAATGCTCTAAGCCTGGCAAAACCTCTGCTTCAGGGTCAGCCGGTGTTGATCCAGTCGGACAACATCACGGCAGTCGCCCACGTAAACAAACAAAAAACTGGACAGGTATTGCGCCAGGTCAAGAGATCCTCAGGCAATAGCTGTGGACGCTCTGGTAACACCATGGGTGTACCAGTCAGTGTATGTGTTTCCTCCTCTGCCTCTCATACCCAAGGTACTGAGAATTATACGGCAAAGGGGAGTAAGAACGATACTAGTGGCTCCGGACTGGCCAAGAAGGACTTGGTACCCGGAACTTCAGGAGATGCTCACGGAAGATCCGTGGCCTCTACCTCTAAGAAGGGATCTGCTTCAGCAGGGACCGTGTCTATTCCAAGACTTACCGCGGCTGCGTTTGACGGCATGGCGGTTGAACGCCGGATCCTAAAGGAAAAAGGCATTCCGGAAGAGGTCATCCCTACCCTGGTCAAAGCCAGGAAGGAGGTGACTGCACAACATTATCACCGCATTTGGAGAAAATATGTTGCATGGTGTGAGGCCAGGAAGGCCCCGACAGAGGAATTTCAACTGGGTCGATTCCTACATTTCCTGCAAACAGGATTATCTATGGGCCTCAAATTAGGGTCCATTAAGGTTCAAATTTCGGCCCTGTCGATTTTCTTCCAGAAAGAATTGGCTTCAGTTCCTGAAGTCCAGACTTTTGTAAAAGGAGTACTACATATACAGCCCCCGGTTGTGCCCCCAGTGGCACCGTGAGATCTCAATGTAGTTTTGGATTTTCTCAAATCCCATTGGTTTGAGCCACTCAAATCGGTAGATTTGAAATATCTTACATGGAAAGTAACCATGCTACTGGCTCTGGCTTCAGCCAGGAGAGTGTCAGAATTGGCGGCTTTGTCGTATAAAAGCCCATATCTGATTTTCCATTCGGACAGGGCAGAATTGAGGACGCGTCCTCATTTTCTGCCTAAGGTGGTATCAGCGTTTCTCCTGAACCAGCCTATTGTGGTGCCTGCGGCTACTAGCGATTTGGAGGATTCCAAGTTGCTGGACGTTGTCAGAGCATTGAAAATATATATTTCAAGGACGGCTGGAGTCAGAAAATCTGACTCGCTGTTTATACTATATGCACCCAACAAGCTGGGTGCTCCTGCTTCTAAGCAGACGATTGCTCGTTGGATTTGTAGCACAATTCAACTGGCACATTCTGTGGCAGGCCTGCCACAGCCTAAATCTGTCAATGCCCACTCCACAAGGAAGGTGGGCTCATCTTGGGCGGCTGCCCGAGGGGTCTCGGCATTACAACTCTGCCGAGCAGCTACGTGGTCAGGGGAGAACATGTTTGTAAAATTCTACAAATTTGATACCCTGGCTAAGGAGGACCTGGAGTTCTCTCATTCGGTGCTGCAGAGTCATCCACACTCTCCCGCCCGTTTGGGAGCTTTGGTATAATCCCCATGGTCCTGACGGAGTCCCAGCATCCACTAGGACGTCAGAGAAAATAAGATTTTACTTACCGATAAATCTATTTCTCATAGTCCGTAGTGGATGCTGGGCGCCCATCCCAAGTGCGGATTGTCTGCAATACTTGTACATAGTTATTGTTACAAAAAAATCGGGTTGTTTATTGTTGTGAGCCATCTTTTCAGAGGCTCCTACGTTATCATACTGTTAACTGGGTTCAGATCACAAGTTGTACGTTGTGATTGGTGTGGCTGGTATGAGTCTTACCCGGGATTCAAAATCCTTCCTTATTGTGTATGCTCGTCCGGGCACAGTATCCTAACTGAGGCTTGGAGGAGGGTCATAGGGGGAGGAGCCAGTACACACCACCTAGTGGTCAAACTTTTACATTTTGTGCCATGTCTCCTGCGGAGCCGCTATTCCCCATGGTCCTGACGGAGTCCCAGCATCCACTACGGACTATGAGAAATAGATTTATCGGTAAGTAAAATCTTATTTTTATTTTCAGGTACCCGTGGATTCTACTTGGAGAAGAGGACCGACTGCTTCGTGTCAACATAGGTAAGTATGTGTGTGTCGGCAGGTGTGAAATAAAGTTATACTTTCACGGTGTCTGTGTCCTGTTTTTATTTGGGTATTTTTTCCCCAGTAGAACTACAGGTACCAGCGGGCCCGTTTTTCTCCCGCATGCTGGTACTTGTGGTTCTCAAAGTACCAGATTGCGGGGGAGGCTTGCTGGGACTTGTAGTACTACTGGAAAAAACAATATTCTTTCAATTTTCTCAAGGCTATCAGCCTCCCATCCGCAGCCCTTGGATGGGGGGGACAGCCTCGGGCTTCACCCCTGGCCCTTGGGTGGCTGGGGGGGGACCCCTTGATTGAAGGGGTCCCCACTCCCCCAGGGTACCCCGGCCAGGGGTGACTAGTTGGATATTTAATGCCACGGCCGCAGGGCACTGTATAAAAGTGACCCCCGGCTGTGGCATTATCTGTCCAACTAGTGGAGCCCGATGCTGGTGTAAAAATAATGGGGGACCCTACTCTTTTTGTCCCCCGTATTTTTTGCACCAGCACCAGGCGCAGAGCCCGGAGCTGGTTTTAAAAATACGGGGGATCCCCTGTCCGTTTTCCCCCCGGATTTTTAGAACCAGGACCGGCTCGAAGAGCCCGAGGCTGGTTATGCTTTGGAGGGGGGACCGCACGCAATTTTTCTTTTCCGGGTTTTTCACTTTCCATTTAAAAAAAAATAATAATAATAATCTTTTAAAAAATATATAAATAATACTTGTGCCTCCAAAAAAGACAAACCAAGTACCTAATCCCTTCTAATATAAATAGATATGCTATTACCCCAAAAAAAACATGTTTTAAATTTTTTTTATTAGATTCCGCCTGCAAAGTGTGGCGGATTGAAAATGACGAATTTACTGTTTAAAAGCACTGTTGTCGAATTTACAAACTTCAATTGAATATACTTTTGTTGAATTGCCGCATTTGTACCATTGCAGAAAAGTCGAATTTGTCAAATGTCGAATTTTGAAAGGATGCAAGAATAGGCCCCGCCCCCTTCTTCACATCAGCCGTCCCCTTCTACCCCTGTACCTTGCTCTCTCCTGTCTGTGCTCTCTCCCGTCTGTAGGACTAGGCCCCGCCCCCTTCTTACCCTCCAGTGACTGCTCTCTCCTGACAAGTGGACCAGGCCTGCCCCCTACACGCTGCTGGTGTCTTCATTGTTACTTGGTCTGGAGCTCCGTTGGGGAGAGAACTCACGTGAGCTCATTAAGAATGAGGAACTGGGATGTTTTAATTTTATTGTGAGTAGTGTAGTGTGGTGATGTAGTATGTTGTATGGGGGGTATAGTGTAACTATGAAGTGCAGCATATGGGAGGGCTATAGCATAGTGATGTAGTGTGGCATATGGGGGGTGGTAGCGCATAGGCGTGCGTACAGGGGGTGCCTGGTGCGCACAGGCACTCCCTAATGTCCAGCACCGCTGCACGCCACGCTTGCTGTGGCACAGTGATCGCTGAGTGTGTGATCGGTGGAGCCTAGCCTGTAGCTCATTTCCGTACCTCCCACCACCGCTGCGCCCGCCCCCCCTCTGCCTGCTGCTAATACTATGCTGAGTGCATTCGTCGGCGGCCTCACTGGGGGGACTGGTGTCACCTTGCAATGTGACGTGGTGATGTCCGCCTATGCTCTCCTCCCGCCCACCCGTGCTTTCCTCCCGCTGCGGTCTCTCAGTCCTAGTTTGCCGCGGCTGCCACACCACTGGCAGTGTTCCTCTAGGGGGGACTGGGAGCCGCCGGCAGACACATTCTGCTGAGACTTACTTGTCAGTGCGGGTTCCGGATGGCAGGCGGCGGGTGGGAGGGCAGACGGGGAGCAGGTGTCACAAGGAGTGTGTGGGTAACTAATTCACAATACTTCCGCTCAACGTGGCACTGCTGGTCCTTCATCTCCCATGTCTCTTCACCAGGTGGCGGGCGGCCCGGAAATTAAGTGATGTGTTGTGCAGCAGTCAGTGTGAAGTGACTGTGAGTAACACTGATGGTGCTGATGATGCTGCTGCAGAATCGGGAAGCAATTAATTCATAAATATAATGTACTCTATCAGTGTATTATACATACATAAACATGTACATACGTGTATTTGTGTATACATGTATATACATGAGTGTGTGTGCATATATATATATATATATATATATATACAGCCAGTTCCCAGGAACAAAAGTCCTCCCCCGCTTCCGCTAAGTCCACAGCATGACGCTGGGGCTCCACTGGTGGAGCCAGGTGCGGTGGGGGCCCGTCTCAAGTGCTTCAGCAATCAGTGGGCTTGCTCACAGGTGGATCCCTGGATTCTACAAGTAGTGTCTCAGGGATTCAAGATGGAATTCGAGACGTCTCCCCCTCGCCGTTTCCTAAAATCTGCCTTGCCAACATCTCCCTTGGACAGGGAGGCTGTGATAGAGGCAAATTCACAAGCTGTATTTGCAGCAGGTGATAGTCAAGGTACCCCTCCTTCAACAAGTAAGGGGTTACTATTCCACAATGTTTGTGGTACCGAAACCGGACGGTTCGGTGAGACCCATTTTAAACTTTGAACACGTATATAAAACGGTTCAAGTTCAAGATGGAATCGCTCAGGGCGGTTATCTCAAGCCTGAGGAAGGGGATTACATGGTATCACTGGACATCAAGGATGCTTACCTGCATGTCCCCATTTACTCTCCTCACCAGGAGTACCTCAGATTTGTGGTACAGGACTGTCATTACCAATTCCAGACGCTGCCGTTTGGTCTGTCCACGGCACCGAGGGTGTTTACCAAGGTAATGGCCGAGATGATGATACTCCTGCGAAAAAAGGGAGTTATAATTATCCCGTACTTGGACGATCTCCTGATAAAGGCGAGGTCCAAGGAACAGTTGTTGATCGGAGTAGCACTTGCTCGGCAGGTGCTACAACAGCACGGCTGGATCCTGAATATTCCAAAGTCGCAGCTGGTTCCTGCAACACGTCTATTGTTCCTGGGGATGGTTCTGGACACAGAACAGAAAAGGGTGTTTCTCCCGGAGGAGAAGGACAAGGAGTTGTCATCGCTAGTCAGAGACCTCCTAAGACCAAAACAGGTGTCGGTGCACCACTGCACGCGAGTCCTGGGAAAGATGGTAGCTTCTTACGAAGCAATTCCGTTCGGAAGGTTCCATGCAAGGATCTTTCAGTGGGATCTGTTGGACAAGTGGTCCGGATCGCATCTTCAGATGCATCAGAGGATAACCCTGTCTGCAAGGACCAGGGTGTCTCTACTGTGGTGGCTGCAGAGTGCTCATCTTCTGGAGGGCCGCAGATTCGGCATACAGGACTGGGTCCTGGTAACCACGGACGCCAGCCTTCGAGGCTGGGGAGCAGTCACACAGGGAAGAAATTTCCAGGGACTATGGTCAAGCCAGGAAATGTCCCTACACATAAATATTCTGGAACTAAGAGCTATTTACAATGCCCTAAGTCAGGCAAGACCCCTGCTTCAAAGTCAGCCAGTACTGATTCAGTCACACAACATCACGGCGGTCGCCCATGTAAACAGACAAGAACAACGAGAAGCAGGATGGCGATTGCAGAAGCCACGAAGATTCTCCGATGGGCGGAAAATCACGTGTTAGCACTGTCGGCAGTGTTTATTCCGGGAGTGGACAACTGGGAAGCAGACTTCCTCAGCAGATACGACCTCCACCCGGGAGAGTGGGGACTTCATCCAGAAGTCTTCCGGCTGATTACAAACCGATGGGAATGGCCACAGGTGGACATGATGGCGTCCCGCCTCAACAAAAAGCTAGAAAACTATTGCGCCAGGTCAAGGGACCCTCAGGCGATAGCGTTGGACGCTCTAGTGACACCGTGGGTGTACCGGTCGGTTTATGTGTTTCCTCCTCTTCCTCTCATACCAAGGGTGCTGAGGATAATAAGAAGGAGAAGAGTAAGAACTATACTCATTATTCCGGATTGGCCAAGAAGAGCTTGGTACCCAGAACTTCAAGAAATGATCTCGGAGGACCCATGGCCTCTACCGCTCAGACAAGACCTGCTGCAGCAGGGGCCTTGTCTGTTCCAAGACTTACCGCGGCTGCGTTTGACGGCATGGCTGTTGAACACCGGATCCTGAAGGAAAAGGGCATTCCGGAGGAAGTCATTCCTACGCTGATCAAAGCCAGGAAGGACGTGACCGCAAAACATTATCACCACATATGGCGAAAATATGTTGCTTGGTGTGAGGACAGGAAGGCCCCAACGGAGGAATTTCAACTGGGTCGATTCCTGCACTTCCTACAGTCAGGGGTGAATATGGGCCTCAAATTGGGGTCCATTAAGGTCCAGATTTCGGCTCTGTCGATTTTCTTCCAAAAAGAACTGGCTTCCCTGCCGGAAGTTCAGACTTTTGTTAAAGGAGTGCTGCATATTCAGCCTCCTTTTGTGCCTCCAGTGGCACCTTGGGATCTCAACGTGGTGTTGGATTTCCTTAAATCACATTGGTTTGAGCCACTTAAAACCGTGGAGTTAAAATATCTCACGTCGAAAGTGGTAATGCGATTGGCCCTGGCTTCGGCCAGGCGTGTGTCAGAGTTGGCGGCTTTGTCATGTAAAAGCCCTTATGTGATTTTCCATATGGATAGGGCGGAATTGAGGACTCATCCCCAATTTCTGCCTAAGGTGGTTTCAGCGTTTCATTTGAACCAACCTATTGTGGTGCCTGCGGCTACTCGGAACTTGGAGGATTCCAAGTTGCTGGATGTAGTCAGGGCCCTGAAAATTTATGTTTCCAGAATGGCTGGAGTCAGGAAAACTGACTCGCTGTTTATCCTCTACGCACCAAACAAGATGGGTGCTCCTGCTTCAAAGCAGACTATTGCTCGCTGGATATGTAGCACAATTCAGCTTGCACATTCTGCGGCGGGACTGCCGCATTCTAGATCAGTAAAAGCCCATTCCACGAGGAAGGTGGGCTCTTCTTGGGCGGCTGCCCGAGGGGTCTCTGCTTTACAACTTTGCCGAGCTGCTACTTGGTCGGGGTCAAACACATTTGCAAGATTTTACAAGTTTGACACCCTGGCTGAGGAGGACCTGGAGTTCGCTCATTCGGTGCTGCAGAGTCATCCGCACTCTCCCTCCCGTTTGGGAGCTTTGATATAATCCCCATGGTCCTTACGGAGTCCCAGCATCCACTTAGGACGTCAGAGAAAATAAGATTTTACTCACCGGTAAATCTATTTCTCGTAGTCCGTAGTGGATGCTGGGCGCCCATCCCAAGTACTTGTACATAGTTATTGTTAACAAAAGGGTTATTGTTGAGAGCCATCTGTGCAGAGGCTCCGTTGTTGTCATACTGTTAACTGGGTATAATATCACGAGTTGTACGGTGTGATTGGTGTGGCTGGTATGAGTCTTACCCGGGATTCAAAATCCTTCCTTAGTGTCAGCTCTTCCGGGCACAGTATCCTAACTGAGGTCTGGAGGAGGGTCATAGGGGGAGGAGCCAGTGCACACCAGGTAGTCCTAAAGCTCTCTTTAGTTGTGCCAAGTCTCTTGCGGAGCCGCTATTCCCCATGGTCCTTACGGAGTCCCAGCATCCACTACGGACTACGAGAAATAGATTTACCGGTGAGTAAAATCTTATTATATATATATATATAATATGACTTGGGGTTTGTTTTATTAGATAGAGCATGTCCCTGTGAAGTGCCTTTTGGGGTTGTGGTTTTTCAGAAAGTTACAGGTTTTTTTTAATTAAGAGAAATATGCCCCATTATAGAGATCGGGCATTTCAATTTGTTGCGCCTGCGCAGTGGCCGCCAGCAGGGGGTGTACTAGAGTGCCTTCTCTTGAGAGCCGCAATATGGCCGCCTTCTCCCCGGTTATTCTGTAAATAGGAAAATAACCTCACAGGTTCACATAGGGCAGAGTTGCCACTACTAGTGCAGGGCTGTAACTTACAGTACTAAGGAAAAGCCATATACTAAAGCGGCACGGTGACCTTACCCCTCTCAGAGACACCAGGGCGCAGCACACTGGTACACACACCTGTTAGCTCAGGGCAGCACTATAGGACCCTCCTGTAATGCTGTGCTGGCGGCGTGTAGTGATCAGGGCACTGGGAGACTGGCTGGCTGGTCTCCGTCTCTGCTGCCTATAGAACTTCCACCTCTGTTATATATCAGGGCTGCTCTCCTGTTGTTATGATTCCAATACTCTGGTCTGGGGATATCTTATAGCAAGGACCTGAGTACTGGAACGTAATGCTTGGAAAGGGAGTGGGAACGGGAATAGCCCCTGGCGCCCTATCTCCGTTGTCTCGCCCGTGCTGTCAGAAATCTCTTGCGAGACTATGGTTGCTTGGGCCCATGGCAGCCGCGTTTGAAGGGCGGATTACGTCTGCCCAACTCCGATGCCCCCTCAGGTCTTAATGGGAGACAAAGAGAAATCCGAGACAGGGTGATAACAAGGGGCCCTCTACTAAACAACAAAGCCAGGGGCTCAAAACTAACTTTAAACTAGAGTATGTGCGGAAAACCGCCAGGGAAAAGGACAACCAAAATACCCACTTGTCCACTCTTCTACCCGGCACCGGCGAGTTCCAGAGAGGAGTGTGGGAGCGTAAACCTCCGCAAATGCACCAACACAGAATACAAAATAAAGCGGCCTAGGCCGCAGCACGCGGCAGAGCCGCCACTCACGAAAACCACACGAGATCCTCTAGCGACTGTTGCGGGTAAATGAGGACTGGAAGACTCCTTGGGAAGAGATGACAACACTAAGATTCAGGAACTCTGAGGACAGGAATGACCGGACACAGCAGAACTGGAACAGACGTCAGCAAACCAAAGCAGCATGCAGGAAGCTATTATCGGCGTCTGTGTGAAGCACTGAGAAGGTATTTAGCAGGGAGTCCTTCAATCAGAAGTTCAGAGCCTGATTAGCACAATGCCGTGCAGCTGCCTTGCTGCACGACCAGAAGACAAGTGTGTGTGTGTAGTTCACTTGATTGACCCTGCAAGGGGAGCGCAGTCCGTCCGTGGCGTCCCCGTTGCTAGGGTCCAGGCGGCTCAGCGCGCCCGGCGTCCTAGCGTTGCTAGGGAGCCGGCGGCTAGCACGCTCGGCGTCCCTAGTTGCTAGGCGCCGGGCCGCGAGGACATCGCGGACCACGGCGCCTAACACCTGTGTGTTCTCTTCCTCTCCTACCTCACACTGGAACTGGCCGCCCAGAGAACGAGAGGGCAGCGGCTGACATCAGAGAGGGTGCAGCAATCTGTGTGGGCAGAGCCCCTCACAGCAAGGTGTCCTTATGCTGTGCCCCGTGTAATCACTGTGATCCATACAGACTCTCACCCTGGTATGCTCTCTATTATTTATTTTTTTACACTGCGGCATGCTCGAGGGAAGGGAGCAGGCACCACCCCACCGCCACTACTCCTCCGCCAGCATCACTGCCGAGCCGGTCAGTGTTCCGGCGGCAATGAGCAGTAGGCAACCACCAGCAACAACAGTCAGGAAGCTGTTACTCCCGGCAGCAGTAGCGTCAAGCTGCAATTCAGCCAGCGGCACGATGATCCGGGAGACAGTGGCAGCACAGGGAAGCAGTATCCCAAGCATTTTGGATAAGGGATACTCAACCTGTAATGCCACTGTATAGGTCCTTGGTACAGCCACATTTAGAATCCTGTGTTCAGTTCCAGAAGCCATATCTCCAGAAGGCTGTAAATACATTAGGGCAACTAAAATTGTGCATGGCCTACATCACAAAACTTACCTGGAAATACTAAAAAATGTTGATGTGTATAGTTTGGAGAAGGGAAGAGGGAACATACAGTAATAGAAACATTTAAATATATAGGGAGGAATGTAATAGGGTGTGAGAATCAGAAAGTGAGAGATTTTGTGTTTTTTCCTGTTGTTTTTTTTTTTTTTATTGTTTGTTTTTTAAAGTGGCAATCCTTTACATGGCAAAACCAGGTTGATATATGCCATGTAAAGGATTGCCACCGTGGGCATGTGTAGAAGGGGCACTGCTACTGTTGGCATTATGTGTGTAAGCTGCACTGATATGGTGGTTATGTGTATAAAGGGCACTGCGACTGTGGGTATTATTATTATTATTATTATTACATGCGGTGTAATGACAATAAGATAGTGCTACTATGTGGCGTATTTTGATTTGGGGTGCTATTGTGTGGCCATGCCCCTTCCTTGTGATACCACACCTTCTTTTTTTAAGGAGCGCACTGTCCCTTTATTAAGTATTGGAGAGAGGGCCCAAATTAATAGTTTGCAGGGAGGCGCCAAACACCCTAGCACTGGCCCTTTGGTAGGGGACAGGATTTGCTTCTGCTTGTGCACATATGTTATGATTGCCAGCCAACAGCACTGGTTTTGCCTATAACACTAACTATAAATATTTTGAATTGGTCCTGGACCACCAATCCAAGGCACCCCTGCAAGTGTCCCGAGGCACCCCAGGGTGCAGTTTGAGAACCACTGGTCTAGTGAGTACCCAGGATAATTATTGTAGCTGGTCTGCGGGTAACAGCTCTCAGATCCACTTCTAGAAAAAATGCAGCAATGTAATTTGAGTGACAAACTGCAGAGATGAACCCTTTCTGTGACTGCTGCACAGGGATCACACAAACTCTATTCATAGGGCTGACTTCACTTAGGGGAGATGTTCTCACCCCGCAAAGAAGTGCGAGTATATACCGCACTTACGGTACCATTGGATTTAGATATTTTCTTGCAATACACTATGGGGGTCATTCTGAGTTGATTGCTCGCTAGCAGTTTTTAGCAGCCATGCAAACGCATTGTCGCTGCCCACTGGAGAGTGTATATTCACTTTGGAGAAGTGCGAACACTTGAGCAGCAGAGCGCCTGCAAAATCGTTTCAAAATAAGACCAGCACTGTAGTTACACTTCGTGTGCGTTGATTCTAACAACCGAGGGACGGCTTTTGATGTCACACACCCATCCAGCGAATGCCCAGCCACGTCTGCATTTCTTCTGCCACGCCTGCATTTTTCCAAGCACTCCCTGAAAACGGTCAGTTGACACCCAGAAACGCCCTCTTTCTGTCAATCTCCTTGTGGCCTGTTCTGTGATTGGAATAATCGCTAGAACTAGTGCAAAACCACAATGGACTTTGTACCCGTACGATGCGCATGCACATTACGGAGCAGGCGCATGCACAGATTAGCCATTTTTTTTCAACTGATTGCTACGCAGCGAACAACGGCAGCAAGCGATCAACTCGGAATGACCCCCTATATACATAGAAACATGGATTTTTACTGCAGGAATTATGGTTAGTTTAGGGGTATCGGTTAGGGTCAACAGAGGTGTAGCTAGGGGTCCAAGCGCCCCTGGCAAAGTAAGGGACTGGCGCCCCCCCTTTCGATAAAGCATTGCAGTCCATTGGCGGTTACCATGTTGGAGCCACAGCAACTGACCCCCTCCCCCACACGCTGCCCTACATCATCGGCTGGGATTCACTGTTGGTGTGAAGCCACTGGGAACATTCTGGTAGCATTAGCAGCAGTCTGTGTCATAGATAGGGAAGGCAGAAGGTTAACTAGCTAATAGCAGTCTGTTGGCAGCAGAGGCTGGGCGGGGGGCTGAGAATGAGCCAACGCTGATCAGTGTCCAGTCTGCTCAGACAAAAATATTTTGTGATCAGGGCTGGTTCTAGACCAAAGGAGCCAATGGCAAAAATTTCCTTTGGCACCCCCCCCCCCCCCCACACACACACACACACATACACACACACACACACACACACACACACACACACACACACACACACACACACACACACACACACACACACACCAAAAAAGAACATATCCCAGTTTAACATAACGCTATGTGGTGCAAGGTGTGGAGCTGGTCATTTGTATCAGACCTCTGACATTTGCCTTTTCACCCATATTGCATACTTTTTCTTGCAGGTTGTGTCTTAATTCAAGAAGTGTTCTAAGTACTTCAGTTTAGTATCTTTACTGACCCCTCTTTACCCCACACTACATAACTGACCCCTCTATACCCTACACTACATCACTGACCTTTCTATAACCATCACTGCATTACTGACCCCTCTATACAGTACACTGACCTCTATATACCTGCTAGTACATCCCTGATGCCTATATTCCCTAAACTAAATCCCTGACGCCTCTATTCCCTACGCTACATCCCTGACGCCTCTATTCCCTATGCTACATCCCTGACGCCTCTATACCCTACGCTACATCCCTGATGTCTCTATTCCCTACGCTACATTCCTGATGCCTCTATAACCTACGCTACATCCCTGACGCCTCTATACCCTACGCTACATCCCTGACGCCTCTATACAGTACAATGCATTACTGATCCCTCTAGACCATACATCCTCATTACATCAGAGAGATAGTGAAACACTGGAAAAAATAAGGATAAAGTGGACTACAGAAACTGATGCTCTAAACAAAGGAGAGAGAGAGAAAAGCACAAGGGAAAGTGGGCAATCGGAACACCATAGAGAGAGGAGAGATAGAAATGCCTGAAAAAGTAAAGGGGGTTGGGTATGGCATCCGGCGCTCGGGATTCCAGCAGTCACATGATACCTAATCCTAACCCTCTGGGGGGGTGGCGGATAGGGCTAACCCTCAGGGGGTGGCAGCTAGGACTAACCCCCCCCCTCCTAGTGCCTTCCCTAACACCCCCTCCCCCGGTCCTAACCCTCCCTCCAATACTCGCCTTCGGGATGTTGGCTGTCTGTGTGCCGGCACCAGTCTCCCAAGTGGTGTCAGGATTCCAACATCGGTCAAATGACCGCCGGTATACCGTCTGCCGGGATGGTAAATGTATCCTGAGGACAGGTAGTGAGTGTGGAGGGATAGGTGGTTCAGTAAAATGTAACAGCTCAAACTGCGATCATTCACTGATAAATTGATTTATAGCTCTCCCTTTTTAACCATTGCAGTCATAAAAGCAATGTTTTTTAAACTTTTAAATAAAGCTTGTTAGCATCCCCAGCACACTGTATATGCTGGGAGATGTAGTTCTCAATATGAAAACATTTAATTACTGTATGAACTCTAATTCCCCAACTGAAACCTCTCACAAACACACACTCCTAAATCTAGTACACACACACACACACACACACATTTCCCCAGTACTGACAACTCTCATCACTTCCACACACTGACAACTCCCTCCTGCTCCTCTCCCCACTGACACTGACAGCTCCCTCACAGTCACACACATCCTCCACCCCCTCACCCCCCCCCACACACACACTGATAGCACACATGCACAAATCCCCCCCTCCTCGACACTAACTGTCACGGACTGCTTGGGCAGCAGGGGGCAGGCTCTGACTTGAAGTGCTGAAATTCAACAGCTCTCTCGAACTTGCAAGGCATGGCTGTGCAGCTGTCTCCAGCCATCTCCTTGCCCACTGTGTAATTTGTGGCGTTCTCTGATGTTCCCCGCTCTGCCTCTACAACCGGCACATAATGTACAGCAGTGGTGACTCCTGAGTATGGGCCTGGAGAACTCCGCCTACCGGGGGGTAGGGATTAATAATTTCAAAGGGGCAGAGCTAGGAGTGAAGCAGTGGACAGCAGTTGAGGGGCGTTTCAAACTGTAACAGGGTTGGGACAATTTCAGTATCCTTCCCTCACCGTCTAATTGGTCAGTCCCACGCTGATTGCCATAGCGCCCTTTCGAGACTGCAGAACTCTATCCCTTAGCCACGGTTGGCACAGCTGGATGGTGCCCCTGGCAAGTGCCATCCTGGCCAAGGGGTAGATACGCCCCTGAGGGTCAGGGCCAGCAACAGAAATCTCGGGGCCCAGTACACTGATATCTCTGGGGCCCCCTCAACCCCCCCTTAACTTGGCAGAGGGATCTTTAAAAAAAAATGGAGCCTTTGACTCGGACCGTCAGTGAGGCCGGCAGGTGGTTTTCATACTGGGCTATCCAGCTCTTCGGTGGCGGTGGCAGGGACATTCAGAAAAGGGCCAGCACAGCAACATGCATAATAATGGCAATACAGTATGGACCACAGGGACTGGACAAAGTGATGGGGTAAAAGGAGGGGGGAGGGTTTAGTTGGCCTGTTAATTGTTTTCCTGCTTAAATTGAGCAGTTGGTGGATACACTTTAAAAAGCAATATTGGCACTGTGGCCCCATTATTTCTGTTCTTAATACTTGGAGCCCTGAACAAGTGTCCCCTTTGTCCCCCCTGTCACCGGGCCTGTTCAGGCGTTACCTATGGAGAAGCTGCGACATGACATCCTAGGACACGATACTGCACCATGCATCACCATTATATTTCAGTGTGCCTTGTCAATATTTAAATCTTGTTCTGTGTGACGTGAGTTGTAAATGGTTGAAAATCTCTGTGCTACAGTATCGTCACCATGTAGTTATAACAACACCGCAAAACCACCAAAAGACGTGTTTTGGTAGAGGGACTGCTGGAGGGGCCCATTGGGGCCCCCAGTTTGCTACCCCACCCCAGTATACCTGTGCTGTAGCCAGTGGAAGGGGCACTATCTTCCCGGTGATCTCTTCGGGAAGATGGTGCCGCACATAGAAAGCAAAGACTCTGGCTGCACTCTCCTGCCCTCGCTCTAAGCAAGGTGATCGGGCCACAAAAGGACCCCTGCCGGACCCCGGCCTGTGGGCCACAAAAGGATGCATTGGGGGCGGCATGCGGCCCATGGGTTTGACACCCCTGCCCTAGAGTATCAAAATTTGTTTCACGGCACCCCTAGGCCAAAGTTTTTTTTATTGAGAAATTCAGAAAAAAATATAAAATTAAGTAAATTGTGTTTATAGCATGTCATCCTCAGGTTCAGTTATGTTGTGAGGGAATGGTTTTGCCAATTTAATAAAGTATAAATAATTTTAATTGGTCCTGGACCACCAAACTATGCTACCAGTGCAAGAACCCCAGTTTGGAAACTACTGCCATAAAATAAACCTTTTTTGTTTTTTTTAAACTACATGTAATACACCTTAGAGCTCAGTTCCTAAAAGGTTTTAAACCCTTGCATACAGTAAACTACACATATTTAAAAATCCTACACCGGGCACAAGTGCTCACGGGCCAATTTCATGGCAGTCTCGGATAGGAGGGCATTGTGGATTCACCAAGGGAATGCTGATGCTGACTCCAAGAAGAAAGGGAGTCTCTTCCCTATGAAGGTGAAGCCTTGTTTGGCGACGGCCTAGTTAATTTGATCTCGGCAGCTCCCGCAGGTAAGTCATCCTTCTTGCCCTATGTTCCCTCTCAACGGATGAAGACGCATCATTATCTGACGCAGTCATTTCGGCCCAATAGATATGCAAGAAGTTAAGATTCCCCTTTCTTTGCAGGTAGAGGAAGGAAAAGAGGGAAGAGGTCTGTAGCCTCTTCAAGATCGCAGGAGCAGAGATCGTCCTCTGCTTCTGCCAAATCCACTGCATGACGCTGGGGCTCTCTTGCAGGAGCCCGCACCAGTGGGGGGCACGTCTAAAACTCTTCAGTCAGTTCTGGATTCATTCGGACCTGGACTCGTGGGTTTTACAAATAGTGTCCCAAGGGTACAAACTGGGGTTTCAAGACGTTCCCCCTCACCGATTGTTCAAATCAGCCTTAGTCAGCAGGGAGAAGGTTTTTATTCAAGCCTCTTCGTGGTCCCGAAGCCGGACGGCTCAGTCAGACCAATCTTAAATCTGAAATCCCTTAATTTCTACCTAAAGAAATTAAATTTCAAGATGGAATCTCTCAGGGTAGTGATCTCCAGTCCGGGGGATAAAGGAGATTTCATGGTTTTGGTAGACATAAAGGATGCCTACTTATATGTTCCCATTTAGCCACTGCATCAAGCTACCTGAGGTTTGCAATTCAGGATTGTCATTACCAATTTCAGACGTTGCCGTTTGGTCTGTCCACGGCTCCGAGGATTTTCACCAGGGTGATGGCGGAAATGATGGTTCTCCTTCGCAAGCAAGGAGTCACAATTATCCTGTACTTGGATGATCTCCTGATAAAGGCGAGATCCAGGGACCAGTTGGTGCAAAACATCTACTCTCCCTGACAGTTCTTCAACAACATGGTTGGCTCCTAAACTTGCCAAAATCGCAGTTGGTCCCAATGACGCGGTTGTTGTTTTTGGGAGTGATACTGGACACAGAAGAGGTTTTCTTCTAGTGGAAAGGCTCTGGAGATCCAGAGTCTGGTCAAACAAATTCTGAAACCAGCAAGAGTGTTAATCCATCAATGCATTCAGTTGCTGGGGAAGATGGTTGCGGCCTACGAGGCCATTCAGTTTGGCAGGTTCCATGCCAGAGTGTTCCAGTGGGACCTGTTGGACAAGTGGTCCGGATCCCACCTACACATGCACCGGAGGATAATCCTGTCTTCCAAGACCAGAATCTCACTCCATTGGTAGCTGCACAGTTCTCACCACCTAGAGGGGCGATGGTTCGGGATCCAGGACGGGATCCTAGGGACCACGGATGCAACCCTCCGAGGCTGGAGAGCAGTCACACAGGGGGAAAACATCCAAGGAAGATGGTCAAGTCTTCCTTGGATGTTTTCATCTCCACATAAATGTTCTGGAGTTAAGGGCCATTTAATAACTGCAGACACAGTACGCACTGGGACGGGTGCCCAGCATCCTCTACGGACTAAGAGAAAAGGATTTACCGGTAGGTATTAAAATCCTATTTTCTCTAACGTCCTAGAGGATGCTGTGGACTCCGTAAGGACCATGGGGATAGACGGGCTCCGCAGGAAACATGGGCACTTTAAGAAAGACTTTAGTTCTGGGTGTGCACTGGCTCCTCCCTCTATGCCCCTCCTCCAGAACTCAGTTTGATACTGTACCCAGTGGAGACTGGGTGCTTTTCAGGAGCTCTCCTGAGCTTTCTGACAGAAAGTATTTTGTTAGGTTTTTAATTTTCAGGGAGCACTGCTGGCAACAGACTCCCTCATCGAGGGACTGAGGGGAGAGAAGCAGCCCTACTCTCTGAGTTGCAAGGTCCTGCTTCTTAGGCTACTGGACACCATTAGCTCCAGTGGGATTGGTACGCAGGATCTCACCCTCGCCGTCCGTCCCAGAGCCGCGCCGCCGTCCCCCTCGCAGAGCCGGAAGATAGAAGCCGGGTGAGTATGAGAAAAAAAGAAGACTTCAGAGGCGGCAGAAGACTTCATGATCTTCACTGAGGTAACGCATAGCACTGCAGCTGTGCGCCTTTGCTCCCATACACCTCACATACTCCGGTCACTGTAAGGGTGCAGGGCGCAGGGGGGGCGCCCTGGGCAGCAATATAAACCTCTTTCGCAAAAATATAACATATATACAGCTGGGCACTTTATATATGTATAAGCCCCCACCAATTTTACAGTTTAAGCGGGACAGAAGCCCGCCTCCGAGGGGGCGGGGCTTCTCCCTCAGCACTCACCAGCGCCATTTTTTCTCCACAGCACCGCTGAGAGGAAGCTCCCCGGACTCTACCCTGCTTATACCACGTTAGACAAGAGGGTTGAAAAGAGGGGTGGGGGGGGGCACATAATTCGCAAATTACATACAGCAGCACTACTGGGCAAACATTAAGTTACTGTTTTATTCCTGGGTTATATAGCGCTGGGGGGTGTGCTGGCATACTCTCTCTCTGTCTCTCCAAAGGGCCTTGTGGGGAAACTGTCTTCAGAAAAAGCATTCCCTGTGTGTGTAGTGTGTCGGTACACGTGTGTCGACATGTCTGAGGAAGAAGGCTATATTAGAGAGGAGCGGGAGCAAATGAATGTGGTGTCTCCGCCGACAGCTGATTGGATGGATATGTGGAATGTTTTAAATGCTAGTGTAAACTCATTGCACAAAAGATTAGACAAGGCAGAAGCTTTGGGACAGTCAGGGTTTTAACCCATGCCTGATCCTATGTTGCAGGGACTGTCAGGGTCTCATAAGCGCCCACTATCCCAGATTGTTGACACAGATACCGACACGGATTCTGACTCCAGTGTCGATTACGATGATGCAAAGTTACAGCCAAAATTGGCAAAATCCATTCGATTTATGATTATGGCAATAAAAGATGTTTTGCACATCACAGAGGAACCCCCTGTCGCTGACAAGAGGGTACATATGTACAAGGGAAAGAAGCCTGAGGTAACCTTTCCCCCCTCACACGAGCTGAACGAGTTATGTGAAAAAGCTTGGGAATCTCCAGATAAAAGACTGCAGATTTCAAAAAGGATTCTTATGGCGTATCCTTTCCCATCAACGGATAGGTTACGATGGGAATGCTCCCCTAGGGTGGACAAAGCATTAACACGCTTATCCAAGAAGGTAGCCCTCCCGTCCCAGGATACGGCTACCCTCAAAGAGTGTGCTGACCACAAACAGGAGATTACCCTGAAGTCCACATTCAGGTACCTTACTCAGACCGGCAATTGCGTCGGCCTGGGTGTGTAGTGCTGTAGCGGCATGGACAAATACCTTATCTGAGGGGATGGATAGCCTAGACAAGGATACTATTTTATTGACCCTGGGGCATATAAGAGATGCTGTCCTATATATGTGTGTATGCAAACTACAGGTGGTGCTGCAGGGCCCACACCCTTTTACTTGTCTTGTAGAGCAGCTCTGAAGCTGTTACAGTGCCCAGCTGCTGCAAGAAATCAGCTTGAATGCTACAGGGGCTTGGGCATGGCCAACATGAGCCCCACACCGAAGGAGGGTGGGGGTGTTTAATGCAAACTTGGGGTTATACAAGCGCAGCAAAAGGCCGCCATGCCCTGCATGCCCCTTTTCTCTTTTCATATACAGATGAGGGTTCCAGCCAACTTTGGCCCACTGCTTGGATGACATCACCGTATGCAAATCCGTCTGCTGCAGACCTTTCCCCAGGAATGCTTGCAATAGTTGTTGCATATGGTTTAATGTCTGAGGGTGCTTCAGTATTAGGCAGCCTTCCGCCCTCCCATGTTCATCTGAAAAGATGTGGTCTCCCTGCAGTTGTTGTCCCCAGACGAGAGTTCCCTTGTGCTTCCTCAGTTAAATCTCCTTAACTTGACGGGGGTGTGCCCGAGCAGCCGCCCTCCCCAGCCCTATCCCAACACATACTTATCTTGCATATGAGATCTCTTGATCATGAAGATAGTTCTCACAGGTTGAGGTTCATCCTGGCCCCGCTCCCCGCTGGAGAGCGCTGATGGGGACAGCAGCGGGGCTTCAGCAGAAGGGTGAGTATGTGTGGCCAGAGACCTCCCTTGTCATGTGCAGGCCTGCAGAGTCTGCCACGCAGGATGGGGCA
Organism: Pseudophryne corroboree; assembly: GCF_028390025.1. Lineage (NCBI taxonomy): Eukaryota > Metazoa > Chordata > Amphibia > Anura > Myobatrachidae > Pseudophryne > Pseudophryne corroboree. The sequence goes on from NW_026970558.1 coordinate 176,493, forward strand.
TGTGGCACTCTCCCTCCCAGGGGCTCTTCCAGATGTAGCTCCTCAGCAGTATTTTTCCCGGGCTGCGCGGCGCTCTCCCCGACTGGCATCCGCCCTGGAACACTGCCTTCCTCAACGCAACATCAGCAGGGGGCCCTGGCCTCATCACCATCCCAGGTCTTTCTCATGTATGTATCATGTATGTGTGTGTGATATATGTATGAATCATATATGTTTGTGATATCTATCTATCTATCTATCTATCTATCTATCTATCTATCTATCTATCTATCGTATGTGTGTGTATATATATGTATCTATCATGTATGTATGTATGTATCTATCTTGTATGTATGTGTTCTATCTATCTATCTATCTATCTATCTATCTATCGTGTGTGTGATATATGTATGTATCTATCATGTATGTGTTATATGTATGTATCACACCTTCCTCTATACATATACATACATACATACATACATACACACACCTATATCTGTACGTACACTGACATACACACACCAACATCTATACATAAACACGCTGACCCCTAAACGTACACCAACGTACCCACACCTGCATCTATACCTACACATGCTGACACGTGGACGTACACCGGCTTACCCACATGTGAATCTATACATACATGTGCTGACACCTGGACATACACTGATGTACCCACACCTAACATCTATACATACACATGCTAACACCTGGACGTATACAGACTAGAGATGAGCGCCTGAAATTTTTCGGGTTTTGTGTTTTGGTTTTGGGTTCGGTTCCGCGGCCGTGTTTTGGGTTCGAACGCGTTTTGGCAAAACCTCACCGAATTTTTTTTGTCGGATTCGGGTGTGTTTTGGATTCGGGTGTTTTTTTCAAAAAACACTAAAAAACAGCTTAAATCATAGAATTTGGGGGTCATTTTGATCCCAAAGTATTATTAACCTCAAAAACCATAATTTACACTCATTTTCAGTCTATTCTGAATACCTCACACCTCACAATATTATTTTTAGTCCTAAAATTTGCACCGAGGTCGCTGTGTGAGTAAGATAAGCGACCCTAGTGGCCGACACAAACACCGGGCCCATCTAGGAGTGGCACTGCAGTGTCACGCAGGATGTCCCTTCCAAAAAACCCTCCCCAAACAGCACATGACGCAAAGAAAAAAAGAGGCGCAATGAGGTAGCTGTGTGAGTAAGATTAGCGACCCTAGTGGCCGACACAAACACCGGGCCCATCTAGGAGTGGCACTGCAGTGTCACGCAGGATGTCCCTTCCAAAAAACCCTCCCCAAACAGCACATGACGCAAAGAAAAAAAGAGGCGCAATGAGGTAGCTGACTGTGTGAGTAAGATTAGCGACCCTAGTGGCCGACACAAACACCGGGCCCATCTAGGAGTGGCACTGCAGTGTCACGCAGGATGTCCCTTCCAAAAAACCCTCCCCAATCAGCACATGATGCAAAGAAAAAGAAAAGAAAAAAGAGGTGCAAGATGGAATTGTCCTTGGGCCCTCCCACCCACCCTTATGTTGTATAAACAAAACAGGACATGCACACTTTAACCAACCCATCATTTCAGTGACAGGGTCTGCCACACGACTGTGACTGATATGACGGGTTGGTTTGGACCCCCCCCAAAAAAGAAGCAATTAATCTCTCCTTGCACAAACTGGCTCTACAGAGGCAAGATGTCCACCTCATCTTCACCCTCCGATATATCACCGTGTACATCCCCCTCCTCACAGATTATCAATTCGTCCCCACTGGAATCCACCATCTCAGCTCCCTGTGTACTTTGTGGAGGCAATTGCTGCTGGTCAATGTCTCCGCGGAGGAATTGATTATAATTCATTTTAATGAACATCATCTTCTCCACATTTTCTGGATGTAACCTTGTACGCCGATTGCTGACAAGGTGAGCGGCGGCACTAAACACTCTTTCGGAGTACACACTTGTGGGAGGGCAACTTAGGTAGAATAAAGCCAGTTTGTGCAAGGGCCTCCAAATTGCCTCTTTTTCCTGCCAGTATAAGTACGGACTGTGTGACGTGCCTACTTGGATGCGGTCACTCATATAATCCTCCACCATTCTATCAATGTTGAGAGAATCATATGCAGTGACAGTAGACGACATGTCCGTAATCGTTGTCAGGTCCTTCAGTCCGGACCAGATGTCAGCATCAGCAGTCGCTCCAGACTGCCCTGCATCACCGCCAGCGGGTGGGCTCGGAATTCTGAGCCTTTTCCTCGCACCCCCAGTTGCGGGAGAATGTGAAGGAGGAGATGTTGACAGGTCGCGTTCCGCTTGACTTGACAATTTTGTCACCAGCAGGTCTTTCAACCCCAGCAGACCTGTGTCTGCCGGAAAGAGAGATCCAAGGTAGGCTTTAAATCTAGGATCGAGCACGGTGGCCAAAATGTAGTGCTCTGATTTCAACAGATTGACCACCCGTGAATCCTTGTTAAGCGAATTAAGGGCTGCATCCACAAGTCCCACATGCCTAGCGGAATCGCTCCCTTTTAGCTCCTTCTTCAATGCCTCCAGCTTCTTCTGCAAAAGCCTGATGAGGGGAATGACCTGACTCAGGCTGGCAGTGTCTGAACTGACTTCACGTGTGGCAAGTTCAAAGGGCATCAGAACCTTGCACAACGTTGAAATCATTCTCCACTGCACTTGAGACAGGTGCATTCCACCTACTATATCGTGCTCAATTGTATAGGCTTGAATGGCCTTTTGCTGCTCCTCCAACCTCTGAAGCATATAGAGGGTTGAATTCCACCTCGTTACCACTTCTTGCTTCAGATGATGGCAGGGCAGGTTCAGTAGTTTTTGGTGGTGCTCCAGTCTTCTGTACGTGGTGCCTGTACGCCGAAAGTGTCCCGCAATTTTTCTGGCCACCGACAGCATCTCTTGCACGCCCCTGTCGTTTTTTAAAAAATTCTGCACCACCAAATTCAAGGTATGTGCAAAACATGGGACGTGCTGGAATTTGCCCATATTTAATGCACACACAATATTGCTGGCGTTGTCCGATGCCACAAATCCACAGGAGAGTCCAATTGGGGTAAGCCATTCCGCGATGATCTTCCTCAGTTGCCGTAAGAGGTTTTCAGCTGTGTGCGTATTCTGGAAAGCGGTGATACAAAGCGTAGCCTGCCTAGGAAAGAGTTGGCGTTTGCGAGATGCTGCTACTGGTGCCGCCGCTGCTGTTCTTGCGGCGGGAGTCCATACATCTACCCAGTGGGCTGTCACAGTCATATAGTCCTGACCCTGCCCTGCTCCACTTGTCCACATGTCCGTGGTTAAGTGGACATTGGGTACAACTGCATTTTTTAGGACACTGGTGAGTCTTTTTCTGACGTCCGTGTACATTCTCTGTATCGCCTGCCTAGAGAAGTGGAACCTAGATGGTATTTGGTAACGGGGGCACACTGCCTCAATAAATTGTCTAGTTCCCTGTGAACTAACGGCGGATACCGGACGCACGTCTAACACCAACATAGTTGTCAAGGACTCAGTTATCCGCTTTGCAGTAGGATGACTGCTGTGATATTTCATCTTCCTCGCAAAGGACTGTTGAACAGTCAATTGCTTACTGGAAGTAGTACAAGTGGGCTTACGACTTCCCCTCTGGGATGACCATTGACTCCCAGCGGCAACAACAGCAGCGCCAGCAGCAGTAGGCGTTACACGCAAGGATGCATCGGAGGAATCCCAGGCAGGAGAGGACTCGTCAGAATTGCCAGTGACATGGCCTGCAGGACTATTGGCATTCCTGGGGAAGGAGGAAATTGACACTGAGGGAGTTGGTGGGGTGGTTTGCGTGAGCTTGGTTACAAGAGGAAGGGATTTACTGGTCAGTGGACTGCTTCCGCTGTCACCAAAAGTTTTTGAACTTGTCACTGACTTATTATGAATGCGCTGCAGGTGACGTATAAGGGAGGATGTTCCGAGGTGGTTAACGTCCTTACCCCTACTTATTACAGCTTGACAAAGGGAACACACGGCTTGACACCTGTTGTCCGCATTTCTGGTGAAATACCTCCACACCGAAGAGCTGATTTTTTTGGTATTTTCACCTGGCATGTCAACGGCCAGGTGTCTCCCCGGGTGCCTGACTTAAACAAACCACCTCACCATCAGAATCCTCCTGGTCAATTTCCTCCCCAGCGCCAGCAACACCCATATCCTCCTCATCCTGGTGTACTTCAACACTGACATCTTCAATCTGACTATCAGGAACTGGACTGCGGGTGCTCCTTCCAGCACTTGCAGGGGGCGTGCAAATGGTGGAAGGCGCATGCTCTTCACGTCCAGTGTTGGGAAGGTCAGGCATCGCAACCGACACAATTGGACTCTCCTTGTGGATTTGGGATTTCGAAGAATGCACAGTTCTTTGCTGTGCTGCTTTTGCCAGCTTGAGTCTTTTCATTTTTCTAGCGAGAGGCTGAGTGCTTCCATCCTCATGTGAAGCTGAACCACTAGCCATGAACATAGACCAGGGCCTCAGCCGTTCCTTGCCACTCCGTGTGGTAAATGGCATATTGGCAAGTTTACGCTTCTCCTCCGACAATTTTATTTTAGGTTTTGGAGTCCTTTTTTTACTGATATTTGGTGTTTTGGATTTGACATGCTCTGTACTATTACATTGGGCATCGGCCTTGGCAGACGACGTTGCTGGCATTTCATCGTCTCGGCCATGACTAGTGGCAGCAGCTTCAGCACGAGGTGGAAGTGGATCTTGATCTTTCCCTAATTTTGGAACCTCAACATTTTTGTTCTCCATATTTTAATAGGCACAACTAAAAGGCACCTCAGGTAAACAATGGAGATGGATGGATTGGATACTAGTATACAATTATGGACGGGCTGCCGAGTGCCGACACAGAGGTAGCCACAGCCGTGAACTACCGCACTGTACTGTGTCTGCTGCTAATATATAGACTGGTTGATAAAGAGATAGTATACTCGTAACTAGTATGTATGTATAAAGAAAGAAAAAAAAACCACGGTTAGGTGGTATATACAATTATGGACGGGCTGCCGAGTGCCGACACAGAGGTAGCCACAGCCGTGAACTACCGCACTGTACTGTGTCTGCTGCTAATATATAGACTGGTTGATAAAGAGATAGTATACTCGTAACTAGTATGTATGTATAAAGAAAGAAAAAAAAACCACGGTTAGGTGGTATATACAATTATGGACGGGCTGTCGAGTGCCGACACAGAGGTAGTCACAGCCGTGAACTACCGCACTGTACTGTGTCTGCTGCTAATATAGACTGGTTGATAAAGAGATAGTATACTCGTAACTAGTATGTATGTATAAAGAAAGAAAAAAAAACCACGGTTAGGTGGTATATACAATTATGGATGGGCTGCCGAGTGCCGACACAGAGGTAGCCACAGCCGTGAACTACCGCACTGTACTGTGTCTGCTGCTAATATATAGACTGGTTGATAAAGAGATAGTATACTCGTACCTAGTATGTATGTATAAAGAAAGAAAAAAAAACCACGGTTAGGTGGTATATACAATTATGGACGGGCTGCCGAGTGCCGACACAGAGGTAGCCACAGCCGTGAACTACCGCACTGTACTGTGTCTGCTGCTAATATATAGACTGGTTGATAAAGAGATAGTATACTCGTAACTAGTATGTATGTATAAAGAAAGAAAAAAAAACCACGGTTAGGTGGTATATACAATTATGGACGGGCTGCCGAGTGCCGACACAGAGGTAGCCACAGCCGTGAACTACCGCACTGTACTGTGTCTGCTGCTAATATAGACTGGTTGATAAAGAGATAGTATACTACTAATATTATATATACTGGTGGTCAGGTCACTGGTCACTAGTCACACTGGCAGTGGCACTCCTGCAGCAAAAGTGTGCACTGTTTAATTTTAATATAATATTATGTACTCCTGGCTCCTGCTATAACCTATAACTGGCACTGCAGTAGTGCTCCCCAGTCTCCCCCACAATTATAAGCTGTGTGAGCTGAGCAGTCAGACAGATATATAATATATATAGATGATGCAGCACACTGGCCTGAGCCTGAGCAGTGCACACAGATATGGTATGTGACTGACTGAGTCACTGTGTGTATCGCTTTTTTCAGGCAGAGAACGGATATATTAAATAAACTGCACTGTGTGTCTGGTGGTCACTCACTATATAATATATTATGTACTCCTGGCTCCTGCTATAACCTATAACTGGCACTGCAGTAGTGCTCCCCAGTCTCCCCCACAATTATAAGCTGTGTGAGCTGAGCAGTCAGACAGATATATATAATATTATATATAGATAATAGATGATGCAGCACACTGGCCTGAGCCTGAGCAGTGCACACAGATATGGTATGTGACTGAGTCACTGTGTGCTGTGTATCGCTTTTTTCAGGCAGAGAACGGATTATAAATAAAACTGGTGGTCACTATCAGCAAAACTCTGCACTGTACTGAGTACTCCTAATGCTCCCCAAAATTAGTAAATCAAGTGTCTCTCTAATCTATTCTAAACGGAGAGGACGCCAGCCACGTCCTCTCCCTATCAATCTCAATGCACGTGTGAAAATGGCGGCGACGCGCGGCTCCTTATATAGAATCCGAGTCTCGCGATAGAATCCGAGCCTCGCGAGAATCCGACAGCGTCATGATGACGTTCGGGCGCGCTCGGGTTAACCGAGCAAGGCGGGAAGATCCGAGTCGCTCGGACCCGTGAAAAAAAACATGAAGTTCTGGCGGGTTCGGATTCAGAGAAACCGAACCCGCTCATCTCTAATACAGACGTACCCACATTTGCATCCATGCATATATAGATGTAGGTGTGTGTACATCAGTGTACGTCCAGGTGTCAACGCGTGTATGTATAGATGCAGGTGTGGGTACGTCTGTGTATGTCCAGGTGTCAGAATGTGTATGTATAGATGCAGGTGTGGGAACGTCAGTGTAGGTTCAGGTGTCAGCGCGTGTATGTATAGATGCAGGTGCTTGTATGTCCAGATGTCAGTGCATGTATGTATAGATGCAAGTGTGAGTACGTCAGTGTATGTCCATTTGTCAGCGCGTGTATATATAGATGCAGGTGCTTGTATGTTGGTGTATGTCCAGGTGTCAGCATGTGTATGTATAGATGCAGGTGTGGGAATGTTGGTGTATGTCCAGGTGTCAGGGCGTGTATGTATGGATATTAGGTGTGGGTACATCAGTGTATGTCCAGGTGTTAGCGCATGTATGTATAGATGCAGGATAATAATCACACAGCGTGCCCCCCACCAACCACAAACCTCCCCCACCCCCTGTATGACATAAACACCGCTAATTCCACTTACACACAATAATTTCAGTTTGCGACCAGGAGCCGGCAATGTATGTGCACCCAAATGAAGCCACTGTACATGCCCTGCAGGCTGCTATGTACTGCATAGGTGCAACAAATGTAAATGCCCTATCTTTAAAATGGGGCATATTTTACTAAATTAAAAAAACCTGTAACTTTCTGTAAAACCTTAACCCCAAAAGGCACTACACTAACATCGGGGTGTAGAGTTGGATCTTGATCCAAGGCACCAACAGGCTAAAGCTTTGACTGTTCCCAGGATGCCTTGCACCGCCTCCTCTACAACCCTGCCCAGTGGCGTAACTAGACCTTTGTGGGCCCCATAGCAAAATTCTGAATGGGCCCACCAGCACTCAACAAGAATGAGTGGCGTTTGGGGTCAGAAAAGTAGAGGGGAAGGGGTCTGACAGAGTAGGGGGCAGGACATGAATGAATAGAAACTGAGGTGTCCATTATATAAAGAAATACAGTATGTGTGTCTGTGTGTATATCACACACACACACACACACACACATATAAGGGAAATTCAAATGCCCTCAATTATTGCGCCCATTACACTCTGGTTTAGGTGCACAAAGCACCTAAACCTGAATAAAGTAATGGGCGCGATCATGAAAAGACACCGTTTGGTTGCCCAAATGGGTCTCTTTGCACACATTTCAGCTTGTTTCCCCTGGGGGTAGCGAGCTGAAATAAACATGTCGCACCCGTTGGCAGCAACATTAGAATAGCTGCTGATGGGCACGATTGAGGGAGGAAAGGGACATTTGAATCCAGCCCATAGATGCAATGTGAATATGTAATTTGTACCTTCCTATCTTAAAATGTATATAGTAGTGTTTACACTAGAGGTCTTTCCGAACCCCCTAATCCTAACATTGTAATTTGCTTTAGGGCGCACCTCCAATTAGTCTAGTGTTTCGTATTTTCACATTAAATACTTTCTTGCATTGGTTGGTTAAAGATTAGATCGTATATTTTTCTAGATATAGCTGTGCATAGTCTACAAGGCTACATGCTTCTCCCCTAACTAGAGATGTGCAGCGGGCATTTTTCGTGTTTCATGTTTTGGTTTTGGTTTCGGATCCGCAGTTGTGTTTTGGATACGGACGCGTTTTGGCAAAACCACCCTTTCGGGTTTTGTATTCGGGTGATTTTTTTTTAAAACCTCAAACAGCTAAAATCATAGAATTTGGGGGTAATTTTGATCCTATAGTATTAAGCTCAATAACCATAATTTCTACTCCTTTCCAGTCTATTCTGAACACCTCACACCTCCCAATATTATTTTTAGTCCTAAAATTTGCACCAAGGTCCCTGGATGACTAAGCTAAGCGACCCAAGTGGGCAGCACAAACACCTGGCCCATCTAGGAGTGGCACTGCAGTGTCAGACAGGATGGCACTTAAAAAAATAGCCCCAAACAGCACATGATGCAAAGATAAATAAAAAAAGAGGCGCAAGATGAAATTGTAGTGTGTCTCTCCTGCTCAGTGTCAGTTCTCAGTAGTATCCTCATCAGTGCTCAGTATCACTGCTCATTGTCTTGTGCTGCAATGTGGTGCTCAGTATACTAGAGTACATTACTAATAGTCCAGTGCTGCATCTTGCTGCTCAGTGTCAGTTCTAGTATCCTCTAGAGATGAGCGCCTGAAATTTTTCGGGTTTTGTGTTTTGGTTTTGGGTTCGGTTCCGCGGCCGTGTTTTGGGTTCGAACGCGTTTTGGCAAAACCTCACCGAATTTTTTTTGTCGGATTCGGGTGTGTTTTGGATTCGGGTGTTTTTTTCAAAAAACACTAAAAAACAGCTTAAATCATAGAATTTGGGGGTCATTTTGATCCCAAAGTATTATTAACCTCAAAAACCATAATTTACACTCATTTTCAGTCTATTCTGAATACCTCACACCTCACAATATTATTTTTAGTCCTAAAATTTGCACCGAGGTCGCTGTGTGAGTAAGATAAGCGACCCTAGTGGCCGACACAAACACCGGGCCCATCTAGGAGTGGCACTGCAGTGTCACGCAGGATGTCCCTTCCAAAAAACCCTCCCCAAACAGCACATGACGCAAAGAAAAAAAGAGGCGCAATGAGGTAGCTGTGTGAGTAAGATTAGCGACCCTAGTGGCCGACACAAACACCGGGCCCATCTAGGAGTGGCACTGCAGTGTCACGCAGGATGGCCCTTCCAAAAAACCCTCCCCAAACAGCACATGACGCAAAGAAAAAAAGAGGCGCAATGAGGTAGCTGTGTGAGTAAGATTAGCGACCCTAGTGGCCGACACAAACACCGGGCCCATCTAGGAGTGGCACTGCAGTGTCACGCAGGATGTCCCTTCCAAAAAACCCTCCCCAAACAGCACATGACGCAAAGAAAAAAAGAGGCGCAATGAGGTAGCTGTGTGAGTAAGATTAGCGACCCTAGTGGCCGACACAAACACCGGGCCCATCTAGGAGTGGCACTGCAGTGTCACGCAGGATGTCCCTTCCAAAAAACCCTCCCCAAACAGCACATGACGCAAAGAAAAAAAGAGGCGCAATGAGGTAGCTGACTGTGTGAGTAAGATTAGCGACCCTAGTGGCCGACACAAACACCGGGCCCATTTAGGAGTGGCACTGCAGTGTCACGCAGGATGTCCCTTCCAAAAAACCCTCCCCAATCAGCACATGATGCAAAGAAAAAGAAAAGAAAAAAGAGGTGCAAGATGGAATTGTCCTTGGGCCCTCCCACCCACCCTTATGTTGTATAAACAAAACAGGACATGCACACTTTAACCAACCCATCATTTCAGTGACAGGGTCTGCCACACGACTGTGACTGATATGACGGGTTGGTTTGGACCCCCCCAAAAAAGAAGCAATTAATCTCTCCTTGCACAAACTGGCTCTACAGAGGCAAGATGTCCACCTCATCATCACCCTCCGATATATCACCGTGTACACATCCCCCTCCTCACAGATTATCAATTCGTCCCCACTGGAATCCACCATCTCAGCTCCCTGTGTACTTTGTGGAGGCAATTGCTGCTGGTCAATGTCTCCGCGGAGGAATTGATTATAATTCATTTTAATGAACATCATCTTCTCCACATTTTCTGGATGTAACCTCGTACGCCGATTGCTGACAAGGTGAGCGGCGGCACTAAACACTCTTTCGGAGTACACACTTGTGGGAGGGCAACTTAGGTAGAATAAAGCCAGTTTGTGCAAGGGCCTCCAAATTGCCTCTTTTTCCTGCCAGTATAAGTACGGACTGTGTGACGTGCCTACTTGGATGCGGTCACTCATATAATCCTCCACCATTCTATCAATGTTGAGAGAATCATATGCAGTGACAGTAGACGACATGTCCGTAATCGTTGTCAGGTCCTTCAGTCCGGACCAGATGTCAGCAACAGCAGTCGCTCCAGACTGCCCTGCATCACCGCCAGCGGGTGGGCTCGGAATTCTGAGCCTTTTCCTCGCACCCCCAGTTGCGGGAGAATGTGAAGGAGGAGATGTTGACAGGTCGCGTTCCGCTTGACTTGACAATTTTGTCACCAGCAGGTCTTTCAACCCCAGCAGACTTGTGTCTGCCGGAAAGAGAGATCCAAGGTAGGCTTTAAATCTAGGATCGAGCACGGTGGCCAAAATGTAGTGCTCTGATTTCAACAGATTGACCACCCGTGAATCCTTGTTAAGCGAATTAAGGGCTCCATCCACAAGTCCCACATGCCTAGCGGAATCGCTCCGTGTTAGCTCCTCCTTCAATGTCTCCAGCTTCTTCTGCAAAAGCCTGATGAGGGGAATGACCTGACTCAGGCTGGCAGTGTCTGAACTGACTTCACGTGTGGCAAGTTCAAAGGGCATCAGAACCTTGCACAACGTTGAAATCATTCTCCACTGCGCTTGAGACAGGTGCATTCCACCTACTATATCGTGCTCAATTGTATAGGCTTGAATGGCCTTTTGCTGCTCCTCCAACCTCTGAAGCATATAGAGGGTTGAATTCCACCTCGTTACCACTTCTTGCTTCAGATGATGGCAGGGCAGGTTCAGTAGTTTTTGGTGGTGCTCCAGTCTTCTGTACGTGGTGCCTGTACGCCGAAAGTGTCCCGCAATTCTTCTGGCCACCGACAGCATCTCTTGCACGCCCCTGTCGTTTTTTAAAAAATTCTGCACCACCAAATTCAAGGTATGTGCAAAACATGGGACGTGCTGGAATTTGCCCATATTTAATGCACACACAATATTGCTGGCGTTGTCCGATGCCACAAATCCACAGGAGAGTCCAATTGGGGTAAGCCATTCCGCGATGATCTTCCTCAGTTGCCGTAAGAGGTTTTCAGCTGTGTGCGTATTCTGGAAAGCGGTGATACAAAGCGTAGCCTGCCTAGGAAAGAGTTGGCGTTTGCGAGATGCTGCTACTGGTGCCGCCGCTGCTGTTCTTGCGGCGGGAGTCCATACATCTACCCAGTGGGCTGTCACAGTCATATAGTCCTGACCCTGCCCTGCTCCACTTGTCCACATGTCCGTGGTTAAGTGGACATTGGGTACAACTGCATTTTTTAGGACACTGGTGAGTCTTTTTCTGACGTCCGTGTACATTCTCGGTATCGCCTGCCTAGAGAAGTGGAACCTAGATGGTATTTGGTAACGGGGGCACACTGCCTCAATAAATTGTCTAGTTCCCTGTGAACTAACGGCGGATACCGGACGCACGTCTAACACCAACATAGTTGTCAAGGCCTCAGTTATCCGCTTTGCAGTAGGATGACTGCTGTGATATTTCATCTTCCTCGCAAAGGACTGTTGAACAGTCAATTGCTTACTGGAAGTAGTACAAGTGGGCTTACGACTTCCCCTCTGGGATGACCATCGACTCCCAGCGGCAACAACAGCAGCGCCAGCAGCAGTAGGCGTTACATGCAAGGATGCATCGGAGGAATCCCAGGCAGGAGAGGACTCGTCAGAATTGCCAGTGACATGGCCTGCAGGACTATTGGCATTCCTGGGGAAGGAGGAAATTGACACTGAGGGAGTTGGTGGGGTGGTTTGCGTGAGCTTGGTTACAAGAGGAAGGGATTTACTGGTCAGTGGACTGCTTCCGCTGTCACCCAAAGTTTTTGAACTTGTCACTGACTTATTATGAATGCGCTGCAGGTGACGTATAAGGGAGGATGTTCCGAGGTGGTTAACGTCCTTACCCCTACTTATTACAGCTTGACAAAGGGAACACACGGCTTGACACCTGTTGTCCGCATTTCTGGTGAAATACCTCCACACCGAAGAGCTGATTTTTTTGGTATTTTCACCTGGCATGTCAACGGCCATATTCCTCCCACGGACAACAGGTGTCTCCCCGGGTGCCTGACTTAAACAAACCACCTCACCATCAGAATCCTCCTGGTCAATTTCCTCCCCAGCGCCAGCAACACCCATATCCTCCTCATCCTGGTGTACTTCAACACTGACATCTTCAATCTGACTATCAGGAACTGGACTGCGGGTGCTCCTTCCAGCACTTGCAGGGGGCGTGCAAATGGTGGAAGGCGCATGCTCTTCACGTCCAGTGTTGGGAAGGTCAGGCATCGCAACCGACACAATTGGACTCTCCTTGTGGATTTGGGATTTCGAAGAATGCACAGTTCTTTGCTGTGCTGCTTTTGCCAGCTTGAGTCTTTTCATTTTTCTAGCGAGAGGCTGAGTGCTTCCATCCTCATGTGAAGCTGAACCACTAGCCATGAACATAGGCCAGGGCCTCAGCCGTTCCTTGCCACTCCGTGTGGTAAATGGCATATTGGCAAGTTTACGCTTCTCCTCCGACAATTTTATTTTAGGTTTTGGAGTCCTTTTTTTTCTGATATTTGGTGTTTTGGATTTGACATGCTCTGTACTATGACATTGGGCATCGGCCTTGGCAGACGACGTTGCTGGCATTTCATCGTCTCGGCCATGACTAGTGGCAGCAGCTTCAGCACGAGGTGGAAGTGGATCTTGATCTTTCCCTAATTTTGGAACCTCAACATTTTTGTTCTCCATATTTTAATAGGCACAACTAAAAGGCACCTCAGGTAAACAATGGAGATGGATACTAGTATACAATTATGGACTGCCTGCCGAGTGCAGACACAGAGGTAGCCACAGCCGTGAACTACCGTACTGTACTGTGTCTGCTGCTAATATAGACTGGTTGATAAAGAGATAGTATACTCGTAACTAGTATGTATGTATAAAGAAAGAAAGAAAAACCACGGTTAGGTGGTATATACAATTATGGACGGGCTGCCGAGTACCGACACAGAGGTAGCCACAGCCGTGAACTACCGCACTGTACTGTGTCTGCTGCTAATATATAGACTGGTTGATAAAGAGATAGTATACTCGTAACTAGTATGTATGTATAAAGAAAGAAAAAAAAACCACGGTTAGGTGGTATATACAATTATGGACGGGCTGCCGAGTGCCGACACAGAGGTAGCCACAGCCGTGAACTACCGCACTGTACTGTGTCTGCTGCTAATATAGACTGGTTGATAAAGAGATAGTATACTCGTAACTAGTATGTATGTATAAAGAAAGAAAAAAAAAACACGGTTAGGTGGTATATACAATTATGGACGGGCTGCCGAGTGCCGACACAGAGGTAGCCACAGCCGTGAACTACCGCACTGTACTGTGTCTGCTGCTAATATAGACTGGTTGATAAAGAGATAGTATACTCGTAACTAGTATGACTATAAAGAAAGAAAAAAAAACCACGGTTAGGTGGTATATACAATTATGGACGGGCTGCCGAGTGCCGACACAGAGGTAGCCACAGCCGTGAACTACCGCACTGTACTGTGTCTGCTGCTAATATATAGACTGGTTGATAAAGAGATAGTATACTCGTAACTAGTATGTATGTATAAAGAAAGAAAAAAAAACCACGGTTAGGTGGTATATACAATTATGGACGGGCTGCCGAGTGCCGACACAGAGGTAGCCACAGCCGTGAACTACCGCACTGTACTGTGTCTGCTGCTAATATAGACTGGTTGATAAAGAGATAGTATACTCGTAACTAGTATGTATGTATAAAGAAAGAAAAAAAAACCACGGTTAGGTGGTATATACAATTATGGACGGGCTGCCGAGTGCCGACACAGAGGTAGCCACAGCCGTGAACTACCGCACTGTACTGTGTCTGCTGCTAATATATAGACTGGTTGATAAAGAGATAGTATACTCGTAACTAGTATGTATGTATAAAGAAAGAAAAAAAAAACCACGGTTAGGTGGTATATACAATTATGGACGGGCTGCCGAGTGCCGACACAGAGGTAGCCACAGCCGTGAACTACCGCACTGTACTGTGTCTGCTGCTAATATATAGACTGGTTGATAAAGAGATAGTATACTCGTAACTAGTATGTATGTATAAAGAAAGAAAGAAAAACCACGGTTAGGTGGTATATACAATTATGGACGGGCTGCCGAGTGCCGACACAGAGGTAGCCACAGCCGTGAACTACCGCACTGTACTGTGTCTGCTGCTAATATAGACTGGTTGATAAAGAGATAGTATACTCGTAACTAGTATGTATGTATAAAGAAAGAAAAAAAAACCACGGTTAGGTGGTATATACAATTATGGACGGGCTGCCGAGTGCCGACACAGAGGTAGCCACAGCCGTGAACTACCGCACTGTACTGTGTCTGCTGCTAATATAGACTGGTTGATAAAGAGATAGTATACTCGTAACTAGTATGACTATAAAGAAAGAAAAAAAAACCACGGTTAGGTGGTATATACAATTATGGACGGGCTGCCGAGTGCCGACACAGAGGTAGCCACAGCCGTGAACTACCGCACTGTACTGTGTCTGCTGCTAATATAGACTGGTTGATAAAGAGATAGTATACTACTAATATTATATATACTGGTGGTCAGGTCACTGGTCACTAGTCACACTGGCAGTGGCACTCCTGCAGCAAAAGTGTGCACTGTTTAATTTTAATATACAGGTTGAGTATCCCTTATCCAAAATGCTTGGGACCAGAGGTATTTTGGATATCGGATTTTTCCGTATTTTGGAATAATTGCATACCATAATGAGACATCATGGTGATGGGACCTAAATCTAAGCACAGAATGCATTTATGTTTCATATACACCTTATACACGCAGCCTGAAGGTGATTTAATACAATATTTTTAATAACTTTGTGTATTAAACAAAGTGTGTCTACATTCACACAATTCATTTATGTTTCATATACACCTTATACACACAGCCTGAAGGTCATACAATACAATATTTTTAATAAGTTTGTGTATTAAACAAAGATTGTGTACATTGAGCAATCAAAAAACAAAGGTTTCACTATCTCACTCTCACTCAAAAAAGTCCGTAATTCAGAATATTCCGTATTTCGGAATATTTGGATATGGGATACTCAACCTGTAATATTATGTACTCCTGGCTCCTGCTATAACCTATAACTGGCACTGCAGTGCTCCCCAGTCTCCCCCACAATTATAAGCTGTGTGAGCTGAGCACAGTCAGATATATATATACATTGATGCAGCACACTGGGCTGAGCAGTGCACACAGATATGGTATGTGACTGAGTCACTGTGTGTATCGTTTTTTTCAGGCAGAGAACGGATATATTAAATAAAACAAACAACTGCACTGTCTGGTGGTCACTGTGGTCGTCAGTCACTAAACTCTGCACTCTCTTCTACAGTATCACAGCCTCAGGTCAATCTCTCTCTCTCTCTCTCAACCCTAATCTAAATGGAGAGGACGCCAGCCACGTCCTCTCTCTATCAATCTCAATGCACGTGTGAAAATGGCGGCGACGCGCGGCTCCTTATATAGAATCCGAGTCTCGCGAGAATCCGACAGCGTCATGATGACGTTCGGGCGCGCTCGGGTTAACCGAGCAAGGCGGGAGGATCCGAGTCTGCTCGGACCCGTGAAAAAAACATGAAGTTCGTGCGGGTTCGGATTCAGAGAAACCGAACCCGCTCATCTCTAGTATCCTCATCAGTGCTCAGTATCACTGCTCATTGTCTTGTGCTGCATTGTGGTGCTCAGTATACTACAGAACATTACTAATAGTCCAGTGCTGCATCTGGCTGCTCAGTGTCAGTTCTAGTAATCTCATCAGTGCTCCGTATCACTGCTCATTGTCTTGTGGTGCTCAGTATACTACAGTACATTACTAATACTCCAGTGTCTTGTGCCGCATATGGCTGCTGTAGGGTGCTGTGGTAGTGTCCTGTCACTGTGCATATGTCATCATTCCAGTCACAGTGATATCTGGTATCTATCTAGTGGTATCTAATTCCAGACATTACCACCGTCTAATTCCAGATATATTACTGGCATATAATTCCACACATTAAAAAATGGAGAACAAAAAGGTGGAGGGTAAAATAGGGAAAGATCAAGATCCACTTCCACCTAGTGCTGAAGCTGCTGCCACTAGTCAAGGCAGAGACAATTCAATGCCATCAACATTATGTAATGATTATACGATACATTATATATCATATCATTGTATGGTTGTAAAATACAACTTAAAAATTTTAATGAATAAATACATAAAGTAGCTTTTATGTAACCTTTTTAAACCTATTAGCATAGACCGAATCTCATCGTGTGTATAGGCCTTTAGTTCAACAACAGCATGGGACCAGTTAGTGTGTTTTGACCACTGCACAGCACCTGGTGTTATATAGTAAGCACCACTATGGCATAGTAGACAGCATTATGGGCCTGATATGAGTGTGACCAGCGGTGATGTGGAATGCAGTAGGAGGTGCTGTTTAGCAAGCACCACTTCTATATTCACCATGCAGTATATTGTGTGAATATAGAAGTGTTGGCTGTGTTATGTATTAGAGTAATTATTGCAGCTCCCAGCTAAAATTGCAACAATGTTTTTTAGTGACAAGCTGCAGAACTTCCGGCAGGGAAGCCAGTTCTTTTTTGAAGAAAATCGACAGAGCCGAAATCTGGACCTTAATGGACCCCAATTTGAGGCCCATATTCACCCCTGACTGTAGGAAGTGCAGGAATCGACCCAGTTGAAATTCCTCCGTTGGGGCCTTCCTGTCCTCACACCAAGCAACATATTTTCGCCATATGTGGTGATAATGTTTTGCGGTCACGTCCTTCCTGGCTTTGATCAGCGTAGGAATGACTTCCTCCGGAATGCCCTTTTCCTTCAGGATCCGGTGTTCAACAGCCATGCCGTCAAACGCAGCCGCGGTAAGTCTTGGAACAGACAAGGCCCCTGCTGCAGCAGGTCTTGTCTGAGCGGTAGAGGCCATGGGTCCTCCGAGATCATTTCTTGAAGTTCTGGGTACCAAGCTCTTCTTGGCCAATCCGGAATAATGAGTATAGTTCTTACTCTTCTCCTTCTTATTATCCTCAGCACCCTTGGTATGAGAGGAAGAGGAGGAAACACATAAACCGACCGGTACACCCACGGTGTCACTAGAGCGTCCAACGCTATCGCCTGAGGGTCCCTTGACCTGGCGCAATAGTTTTCTAGCTTTTTGTTGAGGCGGGACGCCATCATGTCCACCTGTGGCCATTCCCATCGGTTTGTAATCAGCCGGAAGACTTCTGGATGAAGTCCCCACTCTCCCGGGTGGAGGTCGTATCTGCTGAGGAAGTCTGCTTCCCAGTTGTCCACTCCTGGAATAAACACTGCCGACAGTGCTAACACGTGATTTTCCGCCCATCGGAGAATCTTCGTGGCTTCTGCCATCGCCATCCTGCTTCTCGTCCCGCCTTGTCGGTTTACATGGGCGACCGCCGTGATGTTGTGTGACTGAATCAGTACTGGCTGACTTTGAAGCAGGGGTCTTGCCTGACTTAGGGCATTGTAAATAGCTCTTAGTTCCAGAATATTTATGTGTAGGGACATTTCCTGGCTTGACCATAGTCCCTGGAAATTTCTTCCCTGTGTGACTGCTCCCCAGCCTCGAAGGCTGGCGTCCGTGGTTACCAGGACCCAGTCCTGTATGCCGAATCTGCGGCCCTCCAGAAGATGAGCACTCTGCAGCCACCACAGTAGAGACACCCTGGTCCTTGCAGACAGGGTTATCCTCTGATGCATCTGAAGATGCGATCCGGACCACTTGTCCAACAGATCCCACTGAAAGATCCGTGCATGGAACCTTCCGAACGGAATTGCTTCGTAAGAAGCTACCATCTTTCCCAGGACTCGCGTGCAGTGGTGCACCGACACCTGTTTTGGTCTTAGGAGGTCTCTGACTAGCGATGACAACTCCTTGTCCTTCTCCTCCGGGAGAAACACCCTTTTCTGTTCTGTGTCCAGAACCATCCCCAGGAACAATAGACGTGTTGCAGGAACCAGCTGCGACTTTGGAATATTCAGGATCCAGCCGTGCTGTTGTAGCACCTGCCGAGCAAGTGCTACTCCGATCAACAACTGTTCCTTGGACCTCGCCTTTATCAGGAGATCGTCCAAGTACGGGATAATTATAACTCCCTTTTTTCGCAGGAGTATCATCATCTCGGCCATTACCTTGGTAAACACCCTCGGTGCCGTGGACAGACCAAACGGCAGCGTCTGGAATTGGTAATGACAGTCCTGTACCACAAATCTGATGTACTCCTGGTGAGGAGAGTAAATGGGGACATGCAGGTAAGCATCCTTGATGTCCAGTGATACCATGTAATCCCCTTCCTCCAGGCTTGAGATAACCGCCCTGAGCGATTCCATCTTGAACTTGAACCGTTTTATATACGTGTTCAAAGATTTAAAATTTAAAATGGGTCTCACCGAACCGTCCGGTTTCGGTACCACAAACATTGTGGAATAGTAACCCCTTCCTTGTTGAAGGAGGGGTACCTTGACTATCACCTGCTGCAAATACAGCTTGTGAATTTGCCTCTATCACAGCCTCCCTGTCCAAGGGAGATGTTGGCAAGGCAGATTTTAGGAAACGGCGAGGGGGAGACGTCTCGAATTCCAGCTTGAATCCCTGAGACACTACTTGTAGAATCCAGGGATCCACCTGTGAGCAAGCCCACTGATTGCTGAAGCACTTGAGACGGGCCCCCACCGCACCTGGCTCCACCAGTGGAGCCCCAGCGTCATGCTTTGGACTTAGCGGAAGCGGGGGAGGACTTTTGTTCCTGGGAACTGGCTGTATATATATATATATATATATATATATGCACACACACACACACACATGTATATACATGTATACACAAATACACGTATGTACATGTTTATGTATGTATAATACACTGATAGAGTACATTATATTTATGAATTAATTGCTTCCCGATTCTGCAGCAGCATCATCAGCACCATCAGTGTTACTCACAGTCACTTCACACTGACTGCTGCACAACACATCACTTAATTTCCGGGCCGCCCGCCACCTGGTGAAGAGACATGGGAGATGAAGGACCAGCAGTGCCACGTTGAGCGGAAGTATTGTGAATTAGTTACCCACACACTCCTTGTGACACCTGCTCCCCGTCTGCCCTCCCACCCGCCGCCTGCCATCCGGAACCCGCACTGACAAGTAAGTCTCAGCAGAATGTGTCTGCCGGCGGCTCCCAGTCCCCCCTAGAGGAACACTGCCAGTGGTGTGGCAGCCGCGGCAAACTAGGACTGAGAGACCGCAGCGGGAGGAAAGCACGGGTGGGCGGGAGGAGAGCATAGGCGGACATCACCACGTCACATTGCAAGGTGACACCAGTCCCCCCAGTGAGGCCGCCGACGAATGCACTCAGCATAGTATTAGCAGCAGGCAGAGGGGGGGCGGGCGCAGCGGTGGTGGGAGGTACGGAAATGAGCTACAGGCTAGGCTCCACCGATCACACACTCAGCGATCACTGTGCCACAGCAAGCGTGGCGTGCAGCGGTGCTGGACATTAGGGAGTGCCTGTGCGCACCAGGCACCCCCTGTACGCACGCCTATGCGCTACCACCCCCCATATGCCACACTACATCACTATGCTATAGCCCTCCCATATGCTGCACTTCATAGTTACACTATACCCCCCATACAACATACTACATCACCACACTACACTACTCACAATAAAATTAAAACATCCCAGTTCCTCATTCTTAATGAGCTCACGTGAGTTCTCTCCCCAACGGAGCTCCAGACCAAGTAACAATGAAGACACCAGCAGTGTGTAGGGGGCAGGCCTGGTCCACTTGTCAGGAGAGAGCAGTCACTGGAGGGTAAGAAGGGGGCGGGGCCTAGTCCTACAGACGGGAGAGAGCACAGACAGGAGAGAGCAAGGTACAGGGGTAGAAGGGGACGGCGGGGACGGCTGATGTGAAGAAGGGGGCGGGGCCTATTCTTGCATCCTTTCAAAATTCGACTTTTTAAAATTCGACATTTGACAAATTCGACTTTTCTGCAATGGTACAAATGCGGCAATTCAACAAAAGTATATTCAATTGAAGTTTGTAAATTCGACAACAGTGCTTTTAAACAGTAAATTCGTCATTTTCAATCCGCCACACTTTGCAGGCGGAATCTAATAAAAAAAATTTAAAACATGTTTTTTTTGGGGTAATAGCATATCTATTTATATTAGAAGGGATTAGGTACTTGGTTTGTCTTTTTTGGAGGCACAAGTATTATTTATATATTTTTTAAAAGATTATTATTATTTTTTTTTTAAATGGAATGTGAAAAACCCGGAAAAGAAAAATTGCGTGGGGTCCCCCCTCCAAAGCATAACCAGCCTCGGGCTCTTCGAGCTGGTCCTGGTTCTAAAAATCCGGGGGAAAAACGGACAGGGGATCCCCCGTATTTTTAAAACCAGCTCCGGGCTCTGCGCCTGGTGCTGGTGCAAAAAATACGGGGGACAAAAAGAGTAGGGTCCCTCATTATTTTTACACCAGCATCGGGCTCCACTAGCTGGACAGATAATGCCACAGCCGGGGGTCACTTTTATACAGTGCCCTGCGGCCGTGGCATTAAATATCCAACTAGTCACCCCTGGCCGGGGTACCCTGGGGGAGTGGGGACCCCTTCAATCAAGGGGTCCCCCCCCAGCCACCCAAGGGCCAGGGGTGAAGCCCGAGGCTGTCCCCCCCATCCAAGGGCTGCGGATGGGAGGCTGATAGCCTTGAGAAAATTGAAAGAATATTGTTTTTTCCAGTAGTACTACAAGTCCCAGCAAGCCTCCCCCGCAATCTGGTACTTTGAGAACCACAAGTACCAGCATGCGGGAGAAAAACGGGCCCGCTGGTACCTGTAGTTCTACTGGGGAAAAAATACCCAAATAAAAACAGGACACAGACACCGTGAAAGTATAACTTTATTTCACACCTGCCGACACACACATACTTACCTATGTTGACACGAAGCAGTCGGTCCTCTTCTCCAAGTAGAATCCACGGGTACCTGAAAATAAAAGATAATTATACTCACCTGATCCAGGTTCCAGATTAAATCCACGTACTTGGCAAAACAACAAACCGAACACCCGGACCAGACGGACTGAAAGGGGTCCCATGTTTACACGGACCCCTTTCCACGAATGCAGACATCCGAATCTCGCGGGAATCCGACAGCGGGATGATGACGTTCGGGCGCGCTCGGGTTAGCCGAGCAAGGCGGGAAGGTTCGAAACTGCCTCGGACCCATGTAAAATGGGTGAAGTTCGGAGGGTCCGGATTCCGACGAACCGAACCCACTCATCACTAGTATGTACGTGTGTGTCAGGTGCCGTGTAGTACGTACGTACGTACGTACGTACGTACATGTGTGTCAGGTGTCGTGCGTGTACGTGTGTGTGTGTGTGTGTGTCAGGTGGCGCGTACCTACATGTGTGTATGTCAGGTGCTGTGCATGTGTGTACGTACACGCGTGTATGTGTCAGGTGCCGCGCGTGTACGTGTGTGTGTGTGTGCCAGGAGCCACGCGTGTAGATGCGTGAGGGTGTCAGGAGCCGCGCGTATACGTACATACGTGTAGGTTTCAGGTGCCGCGCGTATACATACGTGTGTGTGTCAGGAGCCGAGCGTGTACGTACATGTGTGTGTGTCAGGAGCAACGCGCGTGTGTGTCAGGAGCCACACGTGTGCATACGTGTGTGTGTCAGGTGCCACACATGTACGTACGTACGTATGTACGTACGTACGTACGTACGTACGTGTGTGTGTCAGGTGCCGCGCGTGTATGTGTGTGTGTCAAGTGCCGCGTGTGTACGTACGTATGTGTGTGCCTGGAGCCGCGCGTGTACATACATGTGTGTGTGTGTGTGTGTGTGTCTCAGGTGCTGTACGTGTATGTGTGTGTCTCAGGTGCTGCACGTGTATATGTGTGTATTTCAGGTGCTGCATTTGTATGCGTCAGCTGCCACGTGGGTGTCAGGTGTTGAGCGTGTATGTGTTTGTGTCAGCTGTCGCATCTGTATGTGTGTGACTGTCAGGTGCTGCGCGTGTATGTGTGTGTCAGGTGCTGTTCATGTATGTGGGAGTGGCAGGTGCTGCATGTGTATATATGTGTGAGTGGCAGGTGCTGCGTGTGTATACGATTGTGTGTGAGGTGCTGCGAGTGTATGTGTGTGTTAGGTGCTCTGAGTGTATATGATTGTGTGTCAGGTGCTGTGCGTGTGTGCGTTAAATGCCACATGTATATATGTGTGTCAGGTGCTGCGTGTGTGTGTGTGTGTGTCAGGTGCTGCATGTTTGTATGTGTGTGTGTGTGTGTGTCAGGTGCTGCATGTCTGTATGTGTGTGTGTCAGGCGCTGCATGTCTGTGTGTGTGTGTGTGTGTGTGTGTGTGTGTCAGGTGCTGCATGTCTGTATATGTGTGTGGGTGTGTCAGGTGATGCATGTCTGTGTGTGTGGGTGTGTCAGGTGATGCATGTGTGTGTGTGTGGGTGTGTCAGGTGCTGCATGTCTGTGTGTGTGTGTGTGTGTCTGTCAGGTGCTGCATGTGTGTGTCAGGTGCTGCATGTCTGCGTGTGTGTGTGTCAGGCGCAGTATGTCTGCGTGTGTGTGTCAGGCGCTGCATATCTGTGTCAGGTGCTGTGTGTGTGTGTGTGTGTGCGCGTGTCTGTCAGGTGCTGCGTGTCTGCGTGTGTGTCAGGTGCTGCGTGTCTGCGTGTGTGTCAGGCGCTGCGTGTCTGCGTGTGTGTCAGGTGCTGCGTGTCTGCGTGTGTGTCAGGCGCTGCGTGTCTGCGTGTGTGTCAGGCGCTGCGTGTCTGCGTGTGTGTCAGGCGCTGCATGTCTGTCAGGCGCTGCGTGTCTGCGTGTGTGTCAGGCGCTGCGTGTCTGTCAGGCGCTGCGTGTCTGCGTGTGTGTCAGGCGCTGCGTGTGTGTCAGGCGCTGCGTGTCTGCGTGTGTGTCAGGCGCTGCGTGTCTGCGTGTGTGTCAGGCGCTGCGTGTCTGCGTGTGTGTCAGGCGCTGCGTGTGTGTCAGGCGCTGCGTGTGTGTCAGGCGCTGCGTGTGTGTCAGGCGCTGCGTGTGTGTGTGTGTGTCAGGCGCTGCGTGTCTGCGTGTGTGTCAGGCGCTGCGTGTCTGCGTGTTTGTGTGTCAGGTGCTGCGTGTGTGTGTCAGGTGCTGCGTGTGTGTGTGTCAGATGCTGCGTGTCTGCGTGTGTGTCAGGTGCTGCGTGTGAGTATGTCAGGTGCTGCGTGTGTCAGGAGCATGTGAGTGTCAGGTGCGTGTGTGTGTCAGGCGCTGCGTGTGTCAGGCGCTGCCTGTGCGTGTGCGTGTGTGTCAGGCGCTGCCTGTGCGTCAGGCGCTGCGTGTCTGTGTGTGTCAGGCGCTGCGTGTCTGTGTGTGTCAGGCGCTGCGTGTCTGTGTGTGTCAGGCGCTGCGTGTGTGTCAGGCGCTGCCTGTGCGTGTGTGCCAGGCGCTGCCTGTGCGTGTGTGCCAGGCGCTGCCTGTGCGTGTGTGTCAGGCGCCGCGCGTGTCAGGTGCCGCGTGTCTGTCAGGCTCCGCGTGTCTGTCAGGCGCCGCGTGTCTGTCAGGCGCCGCGTGTCTGTCTGGCGCCGCGTGTGCGTCAGGCGCCGCGTATGCGTCAGGCGCCGCATGTCTATGTGCGTCAGGCGCCGCTTGTGAGTGTGTGCGTGTGTGTCAGGTCCGTGTGAGTGTCAGGTGCTGCGTCTGTGTGTGCGTGTGTCAGGTGCTGCGTGTGTGTCAGGTGCTGCGTGTGAGTGTGTGTGCGCGTGTGTCAGGTCCGTGTGAGTGTCAGGTGCTGTGTGTGTGTGTGTCAGGTGCTGTGTGTGTGCGTGTGTGTCAGGTGCTGTGTGTGTGTGTGTGTGTGTGTCAGGTGCTGTGTGTGTGCATGTGTGTCAGGCGCTGCATATGCGTATGCGTGTCAGGCGTTGCATGTCTGTGTGTGTCAGGTGCTGCGTGTCTGGGGGGGGGTGGCCGGACACACAGCAGAGAGGGGAGGGTGACCGGACACACGGCAGGGAGGGGAGGGGGTAGGGGGTGGCCGAACACAGCAGGAAGAGGGGGGAGTTGCCGAACACACAGCAGGGGAGGGGAGGGGATGGTGGCCAGACAAACAGCAGGGGAGGGGAGGGTAGGCCGGACACACAGCAGGTGAGGGGGGGGGTGGCTGGACACACAGCAGGGAGGGGGGGTAGGCAGGACACACAGCAGGGGAGGGGAGGGTGGCCGGAAAAACAGAAGGGAGGGGGGGGGGTAGGCCGGACACACAGCAGGGGAGGGGGGGTGGCTGGACACACAGCAGGTGAGGGGGGGGCTGGACACACAGCAGGTGAGGGGGGGGGGGGGCTGGACACACAGCAGGTGAGGGGGGGGGGGCTGGACACACAGCAGGTGAGGGGGGCTGGACACACAGCAGGTGAGGGGGGGGGGCTGGACACACAGCAGGTGAGGGGGGGGGCTGGACACACAGCAGGTGAGGGGGGGGGGGCTGGACACACAGCAGGTGAGGGGGGGGGGCTGGACACACAGCAGGTGAGGGGGGGGGGGCTGGACACACAGCAGGTGATGGGGGGGCTGGACACACAGCAGGTGAGGGGGGGGGCTGGACACGCAGCAGGTGAGGGGGGGGGCTGGACACGCAGCAGGGGAGGGGGGGGTAGGCCGGACACACAGCAGGGGAGGGGAGGGTGGCCGGACACACAGCAGGGGAGGGGAGGGTGGCCAGACACACAGCAGGGGAGGGGAGGGTGGCCGGACAAACAGCAGGGAGGGGGGAGGGGTAGGCCGGACACACAGCAGGGGAGGAGGGGGGGGGGGCTGGACACACAGCAGGTGAGGGGGGGGGCTGTACACACAGCAGGTGAGGGGGGGTAGGCCGGACACACAGCAGGGAGGGGGGGGGGGGTAGGCCGCCGCGGACACACAGCAGGGGAGGGGAGGGTGGCCGGACAAACAGCAGGGAGGGGGGGGTAGGCCGGACACACAGCAGGTGAGGGGGGGGGTGGCTGGACACACAGCAGGTGAGGTGTGGGGTCTGGACACACAGCAGGGAGGGGTGGGGGTAGGCCGGACAAACAGCAGGGAGGGGGGGGGGGTAGGCCGGACACACAGCAGGGAGGGGGGGGGGGCTGGACACACAGCAGGGGGGGGGTAGGCCGGACACACAGCAGGTGAGGGGGGGGGTGGCTGGACACACAGCAGGGAGGGGGGGTAGGCCGGACACACAGCAGGTGAGGGGGGGGGGGGCTGGACACACAGCAGGTGAGGGGGGGGCTGGACACACAGCAGGTGAGGGGGGGGCTGGACACACAGCAGGTGAGGGGGGGTGGGGGTAGGCCGGACACACAGCAGGTGAGGGGGGGGGGGGGTGGCTGGACACACAGCAGGGAGGGAAGGGGGTAGGGGGGTGGCCTTATTATAATAACCGTGTGGGGGAGGAGTCTGTGGCGGTGGGTGAATGAGATGTGGGGGCAGGCTGCTAAGGGTGCAGGGGAGGAGGGGAAGGGAGCCGGATGGATCTGAATGTGAGCCGCACGTAAGGGACCATACTGATCCTCCCCACCTCAGCCCGCTGGTGCTGCTGCTGCCTGACTTCTTCCGTGCAGCACAGCTGTCTTCTCCGGCTGCCGCTCCCGCACCCGCTTCAGGTGTGGGGGTACCACACCGCTCAGTAGGCAAGCGCTGTCAGTCAGGAGTCAGCGCTGCACCGGATGTCTCTTCTGGATGTCCTCTGACTTTCTCCTGCGGCGCAACTCCAGCTATTCCTCCCGCTGCGGCTCCCACTTCGGGTAAGGGGACCATATTGCTCAGTAGTGAGCACTTTCGGTAAGCCTGCGGCTGCTATGCCGCTACCCCTCTCCTCCACAGTCCTAATGGGTCGCTGCAGTCTGTAAGGGACCGCAGGTGCACACACCCAGGAACCGCTGGCTCTCCTCCCGCTGCCAGCAGCTACTTTTATAACCTCAGCCTGCACGAGACCCCTTCCCTCACTCACTCTCGCTCTCCTGGCGGCCACTGCGCAGCCGCAACAAATTGAAAAGCCTTATCTCTATAATGGGGCATATTTCTCTTAATTAAAAAAACCCTATAACTTTCTGAAAAACCACAACCCCAAAAGGCACTACACTGGGGCATACTCTATCTAGTAAAACAAACCCCAAGTCTTAATTCGTCCTCTATCCGGAGTTATGCCTTCCCAAAAAATATCTAATTCACTCTATAGGAAAACGGTGTCAAAAAGCCACAAAGGAAGTCACAGAAAAAAACTGACAGTTGGAACTTTAGGTTACTCCCAATTCCTCATTTTTTTATTATTTTGCCCTGAAATTTGGCATGCAGCACCGGGTGACGATTCTACACGCCCATGCCAAATTTCAGCTCAGTACGTCCAATCAGTTTTGAGGTGTAGCCCCTCAAACACCATGCCCCCATCTCAGAAGTTCCCTATGGGAGAATTCCGTTTGTTCGATTCAGCCTTAATATAAGGGCACGACCGTGCCCTTATAATATCTATCTATCTATCTATCTATCTATCTATCTATCTATCTATCTATCTATCTATCTATCTATCTATCTATCGTATGTGTGTGTATATATACACATCTATACATACATGCGCTAACACCTGGACATACACTGATGTACCCACACCTAATATCCATACATACACGCCCTGACACCTGGACATACACCAACATTCCCACACCTGCATCTATACATACACATGCTGACACCTGGACATACACCAACATACAAGCACCTGCATCTATATATACACGCGCTGACAAATGGACATACACCGACGTACCCACACTTGCATCTATACATACATGCACTGACATCTGGACATACAAGCACCTGCATCTATACATACACGCGCTGACACCTGAACCTACACTGACCTTCCCACACCTGCATCTATACATACACATTCTGACACCTGGACATACACAGACGTACCCACACCTGCATCTATACATACACGCGTTGACACCTGGACGTACACTGACGTACACACACCTACATCTATATATGCATGGATGCAAATGTGGGTACGTCTGTATACGTCCAGGTGTTAGCATGTGTATGTATAGATGTTAGGTGTGGGTACATCAGTGTATGTCCAGGTGTCAGCACATGTATGTATAGATTCACATGTGGGTAAACCGGTGTACGTCCACGTGTCAGCATGTGTAGGTATAGATGCAGGTGTGGGTACGTTGGTGTACGTTTAGGGGTCAGCGTGTTAATGTATAGATGTTGGTGTGTGTATGTCAGTGTACGTACAGATATAGGTGTGTGTGTGTATGTATGTATGTATGTATGTATGTATGTATGTGTATAGAGGAAGGTGTGATACATACATATAACACATACATGATAGATACATACATATATCACACACACGATAGATAGATAGATAGATAGATAGATAGATAGAACACATACATACAAGATAGATACATACATACATGATAGATACATATATATACACACACATACGATAGATAGATAGATAGATATATCACAAACATATATGATTCATACATATATCACACACACATACATGATACATACATGAGAAAGACCTGGGATGGTGATGAGGCCAGGGCCCCCTGCTGATGTTGCGTTCAGGAAGGCAGTGTTCCAGGGCGGATGCCAGTCGGGGAGAGCGCCGCGCAGCCCGGGAAAAATAC
The DNA here is from genome assembly GCF_028390025.1 of Pseudophryne corroboree. Classification (NCBI taxonomy): domain Eukaryota; kingdom Metazoa; phylum Chordata; class Amphibia; order Anura; family Myobatrachidae; genus Pseudophryne; species Pseudophryne corroboree. Next base: position 204,937 of record NW_026970558.1, read on the forward strand.
TGCTGAGGAGCTACATCTGGAAGAGCCCCTGGGAGGGAGAGTGCCACATGCCCCATCCTGCGCGGCAGACTCTGCAGGCCTGCACATGGGAAGGGAGGTCTCTGGCCACACGTACTCACCCTTCTGCTGAAGCCCCGCTGCTGTCCCCATCAGCGCTCTCCAGCGGGGAGCGGGGCCAGGATGAACCTCAACCTGTGAGAACTATCTTCATGATCAAGAGATCTCATATGCAAGATAAGTATGTGTTGGGATAGGGCTGGGGAGGGCGGCTGCTCGGGCACACCCCCGTCAAGTTAAGGAGATTTAACTGAGGAAGCACAAGGGAACTCTCGTCTGGGGACAACAACTGCAGGGAGACCACATCTTTTCAGATGAACATGGGAGGGCGGAAGGCTGCCTAATACTGAAGCACCCTCAGACATTAAACCATATGCAACAACTATTGCAAGCATTCCTGGGGGAAGGTCTGCAGCAGACGGTGATGTCATCCAAGCAGTGGGCCAAAGTTGGCTGGAACCCTCATCTGTATATGAAAAGAGAAAAGGGGCATGCAGGGCATGGCGGCCTTTTGCGGCGCTTGGATAACCCCAAGTTTGCATTAAACACCCCCACCCTCCTTCGGTGTGGGGCTCATGTTGGCCATGCCCAAGCCCCTGAAGCATTCAAGCTGATTTCTTGCAGCAGCTGGGCACTGTAACAGCTTCAGAGCTGCTCTACAAGACAAGTAAAAGGGTGTGGGCCCTGCAGCACCACCTGTAGTTTGCATACACACATATATAGGACAGCATCTCTTATATGCCCCAGGGTCAATAAAATAGTATCCTTGTCTAGGCTATCCATCCCCTCAGATAAGGTATTTGTCCATGCCGCTACAGCACTACACACCCAGGCCGACGCAATTGCCGGTCTGAGTAAGGTACCTGAATGTGTATAAATGGACTTCAGGGTAATCTCCTGTTTGCGGTCAGCACACTCTTTGAGGGTAGCCGTATCCTGGGACGGGACGGCTATCTTCTTGGATAAGCGTGTTAATGCTTTGTCCACCCTAGGGGAGGATTCCCATCGTAACCTATCCGTTGATGGGAAAGGATACGCCATAAGAATCCTTTTGGAAATCTGCAGTCTTTTATCTGGAGATTCCCAAGCTTTTTCACATAACTCGTTCAGCTCGTGTGAGGGGGGAAAGGTTACCTCAGGCTTCTTTCCCTTGTACATATGTACCCTCTTGTCAGCGACAGGGGGTTCCTCTGTGATGTGCAAAACATCTTTTATTGCCATAATCATAAATCGAATGGATTTTGCCAATTTTGGCTGTAACTTTGCATCATCGTAATCGACACTGGAGTCAGAATCCGTGTCGGTATCTGTGTCAACAATCTGGGATAGTGGGCGCTTATGAGACCCTGACAGTCCCTGCAACATAGGATCAGGCATGGGTTGAAACCCTGACTGTCCCAAAGCTTCTGCCTTGTCTAATCTTTTGTGCAATGAGTTTACACTAGCATTTAAAACATTCCACATATCCATCCAATCAGCTGTCGGCGGAGACACCACATTCATTTGCTCCCGCTCCTCTCTAATATAGCCTTCTTCCTCAGACATGTCGACACACGTGTACCGACACACTTCACACACAGGGAATGCTTTTTCTGAAGACAGTGTCCCCACAAGGCCCTTTGGAGAGACAGAGAGAGAGTATGCCAGCACACCCCCCAGCGCTATATAACCCAGGAATAAAACAGTAACTTAATGTTTGCCCAGTAGTGCTGCTGTATGTAATTTGCGAATTATGTGCCCCCCCCCCCCCCCTCTTTTCAACCCTCTTGTCTAACGTGGTATAAGCAGGGTAGAGTCCGGGGAGCTTCCTCTCAGCGGTGCTGTGGAGAAAAAATGGCGCTGGTGAGTGCTGAGGGAGAAGCCCCGCCCCCTCGGAGGCGGGCTTCTGTCCCGCTTAAACTGTAAAATTGGTGGGGGCTTATACATATATAAAGTGCCCAGCTGTATATATGTTATATTTTTGCGAAAGAGGTTTATATTGCTGCCCAGGGCGCCCCCCCTGCGCCCTGCACCCTTACAGTGACCGGTGTATGTGAGGTGTATGGGAGCAAAGGCGCACAGCTGCAGTGCTGTGCGTTACCTCAGTGAAGATCATGAAGTCTTCTGCCGCCTCTGAAGTCTTCTTTTCTTCTCATACTCACCCGGCTTCTATCTTCCGGCTCTGCGAGGGGGACGGCGGCGCGGCTCTGGGACGGACGGCGAGGGTGAGATCCTGAGTACCAATCCCACTGGAGCTAATGGTGTCCAGTAGCCTAAGAAGCAGGACCTTGCAACTCAGAGAGTAGGGCTGCTTCTCTCCCCTCAGTCCCTCGATGAGGGAGTCTGTTGCCAGCAGTGCTCCCTGAAAATTAAAAACCTAACAAAATACTTTCTGTCAGAAAGCTCAGGAGAGCTCCTGAAAAGCACCCAGTCTCCACTGGGTACAGTATCAAACTGAGGTCTGGAGGAGGGGCATAGAGGGAGGAGCCAGTGCACACCCAGAACTAAAGTCTTTCTTAAAGTGCCCATGTCTCCTGCGGAGCCCGTCTATCCCCATGGTCCTTACGGAGTCCCCAGCATCCTCTAGGACGTTAGAGAAAATAGGATTTTAATACCTACCGGTAAATCCTTTTCTCTTAGTCCGTAGAGGATGCTGGGCACCCGTCCCAGTGCGTACTGTGTCTGCAGTTATTAAATGGCCCTTAACTCCAGAACATTTATGTGGAGATGAAAACATCCAAGGAAGACTTGACCATCTTCCTTGGATGTTTTCCCCCTGTGTGACTGCTCTCCAGCCTCAGAGGGTTGCATCCGTGGTCCCTAGGATCCCGTCCTGGATCCCGAACCATCGCCCCTCTAGGTGGTGAGAACTATGCAGCCACCAATGGAGTGAGATTCTGGTCTTGGAAGACAGGATTATCCTCCGGTGCATGTGTAGGTGGGATCCGGACCACTTGTCCAACAGGTCCCACTGGAACACTCTGGCATGGAACCTGCCAAACTGAATGGCCTCGTAGGCCGCAACCATCTTCCCCAGCAACTGAATGCATTGATGGATTAACACTCTTGCTGGTTTCAGAATTTGTTTGACCAGACTCTGGATCTCCAGAGCCTTTCCACTAGAAGAAAACCTCTTCTGTGTCCAGTATCACTCCCAAAAACAACAACCGCGTCATTGGGACCAACTGCGATTTTGGCAAGTTTAGGAGCCAACCATGTTGTTGAAGAACTGTCAGGGAGAGTAGATGTTTTGCACCAACTGGTCCCTGGATCTCGCCTTTATCAGGAGATCATCCAAGTACGGGATAATTGTGACTCCTTGCTTGCGAAGGAGAACCATCATTTCCGCCATCACCCTGGTGAAAATCCTCGGAGCCGTGGACAGACCAAACGGCAACGTCTGAAATTGGTAATGACAATCCTGAATTGCAAACCTCAGGTAGCTTGATGCAGTGGCTAAATGGGAACATATAAGTAGGCATCCTTTATGTCTACCAAAACCATGAAATCTCCTTTATCCCCCGGACTGGAGATCACTACCCTGAGAGATTCCATCTTGAAATTGAATTTCTTTAGGTAGAAATTAAGGGATTTCAGATTTAAGATTGGTCTGACTGAGCCGTCCGGCTTCGGGACCACGAAGAGGCTTGAATAAAAACCTTCTCCCTGCTGACTAAGGCTGATTTGAACAATCGGTGAGGGGGAACGTCTTAAAACCCCAGTTTGTACCTTTGGGACACTATTTGTAAAGCCCACGAGTCCAGGTCCGAATGAATCCAGAACTGACTGAAGAGTTTTAGACGTGCCCCCCACTGGTGCGGGCTCCTGCAAGAGAGCCCCAGCGTCATGCAGTGGATTTGGCAAAAGCAGAGGACGATCTCTGCTCCTGCGATCTTGAAGAGGCTACAGACCTCTTCCCTCTTTTCCTTCCTCTACCTGCAAAGAAAGGGGAATCTTAACTTCTTGCATATCTATTGGGCCGAAATGACTGCGTCAGATAATGATGCGTCTTCATCCGTTGAGAGGGAACATAGGGCAAGAAGGATGACTTACCTGCGGGAGCTGCCGAGATCAAATTAACTAGGCCGTCACCAAACAAGGCTTCACCTTCATAGGGAAGAGACTCCCTTTCTTCTTGGAGTCAGCATCAGCATTCCCTTGGTGAATCCACAATGCCCTCCTATCCGAGACTGCCATGAAATTGGCCCGTGAGCACTTGTGCCCGGTGTAGGATTTTTAAATATGTGTAGTTTACTGTATGCAAGGGTTTAAAACCTTTTAGGAACTGAGATCTAAGGTGTATTACATGTAGTTTAAAAAAAACAAAAAAGGTTTATTTTATGGCAGTAGTTTCCAAACTGGGGTTCTTGCACTGGTAGCATAGTTTGGTGGTCCAGGACCAATTAAAATTATTTATACTTTATTAAATTGGCAAAACCATTCCCTCACAACATAACTGAACCTGAGGATGACATGCTATAAACACAATTTACTTAATTTTATATTTTTTTCTGAATTTCTCAATAAAAAAAACTTTGGCCTAGGGGTGCCGTGAAACAAATTGTGATACTCTAGGGCAGGGGTGTCAAACCCATGGGCCGCATGCCGCCCCCAATGCATCCTTTTGTGGCCCACAGGCCGGGGTCCGACAGGGGTCCTTTTGTGGCCCGATCACCTTGCTTAGAGCGAGGGCAGGAGAGTGCAGCCAGAGTCTTTGCTTTCTATGTGCGGCACCATCTTCCCGAAGAGATCACCGGGAAGATAGTGCCCCTTCCACTGGCTACAGCACAGGTATACTGGGGTGGGGTAGCAAACTGGGGGCCCCAATGGGCCCCTCCAGCAGTCCCTCTACCAAAACACGTCTTTTGGTGGTTTTGCGGTGTTGTTATAACTACATGGTGACGATACTGTAGCACAGAGATTTTCAACCATTTACAACTCACGTCACACAGAACAAGATTAAAATATTGACAAGGCACACTGAAATATAATGGTGATGCATGGTGCAGTATCGTGTCCTAGGATGTCATGTCGCAGCTTCTCCATAGGTAACGCCTGAACAGGCCCGGTGACAGGGGGGACAAAGGGGACACTTGTTCAGGGCTCCAAGTATTAAGAACAGAAATAATGGGGCCACAGTGCCAATATTGCTTTTTAAAGTGTATCCACCAACTGCTCAATTTAAGAAGGAAAACAATTAACAGGCCAACTAAACCCTCCCCCCTCCTTTTACCCCATCACTTTGTCCAGTCCCTGTGGTCCATACTGTATTGCCATTATTATGCATGTTGCTGTGCTGGCCCTTTTCTGAATGTCCCTGCCACCGCCACCGAAGAGCTGGATAGCCCAGTATGAAAACCACCTGCCGGCCTAACTGACGGTCCGAGTCAAAGGCTCCATTTTTTTTTAAAGATCCCTCTGCCAAGTTAAGGGGGGGTTGAGGGGGCCCCAGAGATATCAGTGTACTGGGCTTTGAGATTTCTGTTGCTGGCCCTGACCCTCAGGGGCGTATCTACCCCTTGGCCAGGATGGCACTTGCCAGGGGCACCATCCAGCTGTGCCAACCGTGGCTAAGGGATAGAGTTCTGCAGTCTCGAAAGGGCGCTATGGCAATCAGCGTGGGACTGACCAATTAGACGGTGAGGGAAGGATACTGAAATTGTCCCAACCCTGTTACAGTTTGAAACGCCCCTCAACTGCTGTCCACTGCTTCACTCCTAGCTCTGCCCCTTTGAAATTATTAATCCCTACCCCCCGGTAGGCGGAGTTCTCCAGGCCCATACTCAGGAGTCACCACTGCTGTACATTATGTGCCGGTTGTAGAGGCAGAGCGGGGAACATCAGAGAACGCCACAAATTACACAGTGGGCAAGGAGATGGCTGGAGACAGCTGCACAGCCATGCCTTGCAAGTTCGAGAGAGCTGTTGAATTTCAGCACTTCAAGTCAGAGCCTGCCCCCTGCTGCCCAAGCAGTCCGTGACAGTTAGTGTCGAGGAGGGGGGGATTTGTGCATGTGTGCTATCAGTGTGTGTGGGGGGGGGGGGGGGGTGGAGGATGTGTGTGACTGTGAGGGAGCTGTCAGTGTCAGTGGGGAGAGGAGCAGGAGGGAGTTGTCAGTGTGTGGAAGTGATGAGAGTTGTCAGTACTGGGGAAATGTGTGTGTGTGTGTGTACTAGATTTAGGAGTGTGTGTTTGTGAGAGGTTTCAGTTGGGGAATTAGAGTTCATACAGTAATTAAATGTTTTCATATTGAGAACTACATCTCCCAGCATATACAGTGTGCTGGGGATGCTAACAAGCTTTATTTAAAAGTTTAAAAAACATTGCTTTTATGACTGCAATGGTTAAAAAGGGAGAGCTATAAATCAATTTATCAGTGAATGATCGCAGTTTGAGCTGTTACATTTTACTGAACCACCTATCCCTCCACACTCACTACCTGTCCTCAGGATACATTTACCATCCCGGCAGACGGTATACCGGCGGTCATTTGACCGATGTTGGAATCCTGACACCACTTGGGAGACTGGTGCCGGCACACAGACAGCCAACATCCCGAAGGCGAGTATTGGAGGGAGGGTTAGGACCGGGGGAGGGGGTGTTAGGGAAGGCACTAGGAGGTGGGGGGGGGTTAGTCCTAGCTGCCACCCCCTGAGGGTTAGCCCTATCCGCCACCCCCCCCAGAGGGTTAGGATTAGGATTAGGTATCATGTGACTGCTGGAATCCCGAGCGCCGGATGCCATACCCAACCCCCTTTACTTTTTCAGGCATTTCTATCTCTCCTCTCTCTCTGGTGTTCCGATTGCCCACTTTCCCTTGTGCTTTTCTCTCTCTCTCTCTCTCCTTTGTTTAGAGCATCAGTTTCTGTAGTCCACTTTATCCTTATTTTCTCTAACGTCCTAAGTGGATGCTGGGGACTCCGTAAGGACCATGGGGAATAGCGGCTCCGCAGGAGACTGGGCACATCTAAAGAAAGCTTTAGGACTAGCTGGTGTGCACTGGCTCCTCCCCCTATGACCCTCCTCCAAGCCTCAGTTAGATTTCTGTGCCCGACGAGAAGGGTGCACACTAGGGGCTCTCCTGAGCTTCTTAGTGAAAGTTTTAGTTTAGGTTTGTTATTTTCAGTGAGACCTGCTGGCAACAGGCTCACTGCATCGAGGGACTAAGGGGAGAAGAAGCGAATTCACCTGCGTGCAGAGTGGATTGGGCTTCTTGGCTACTGGACATTAGCTCCAGAGGGACGATCACAGGTTCAGCCTGGATGGGTCCCGGAGCCGCGCCGCCGGCCCCCTTACAGAGCCAGAAGAGCGAAGAGGTCCGGAAAAATCGGCGGCAGAAGACGTTCCTGTCTTCAATAAGGTAGCGCACAGCACTGCAGCTGTGCGCCATTGCTCTCAGCACACTTCATACTCCGGTCACTGAGGGTGCAGGGCGCTGGGGGGGGCGCCCTGAGACGCAATAAAACACGACAGAAATACCTTACATGGCAAAAAATACATCACATATAGCTCCTGGGCTATATGGATGCATTTAACCCCTGCCAAAATATACAAAAAACCGGGAGATAAGGCCGCCGGAAAGGGGGCGGAGCCTATCTCCTCAGCACACTGGCGCCATTTTCCCTCACAGCTCAGTTGGAGGGAAGCTCCCCTGGCTCTCCCCTGCAGTCACTACACTACAGAAAGGGTTAAAAAAAGAGAGGGGGGCACTAATTAGGCGCAGTATTAAAACATACAGCAGCTATAAGGGGAAAAACACTTATATAAGGTTATCCCTGTATATATATAGCGCTCTGGTGTGTGCTGGCATACTCTCCCTCTGTCTCCCCAAAGGGCTAGTGGGGTCCTGTCCTCTATCAGAGCATTCACTGTGTGTGTGCTGTGTGTCGGTACGTTTGTGTCGACATATATGAGGAGAAAAATGATGTAGAGACGGAGCAGAGTGTCTGTAACAGTGATGTCACCCCCTAGGGGGTAGACACCTGAGTGGATGTACTGTTGAAAATTACGTGACAGTGTCAGCTCTATATAAAAACAGTGGTTGACATGAGACAGCCGGCTACTCAGCTTGTGCCTGTCCAGACGTCTCATAGGCCGTCAGGGGCTCTAAAGCGGCCGTTACCTCAGATGGCAGATACAGACGCCGACACGGATACTGACTCCTGTGTCGACGGTGAAGAGACAACCGTGATTTCCAGTAGGGCCACACGTTACATGATTGATACAATGGAAAATGTTTTTATACATTTCTGATAATACGAGTACCACCAAAAAGGGGTATTATGTTCGGTGGGTGAAAAACTACCAGTAGTTTTCCTTAATCTGAATAATAAAATGAGGTGTGTGTTGATGCGTCGGTTTCCCCCCGTTAACACTTGATAATTTCTTAAAAAGTATTGGCTGCATACCCTTTCCCGCCAGAGGTTAGGGTGCGTTGGGAAACACCCCCTAAGGGGGATAAGGCGCTCACACGCTTGTAAGAACAAGGGCTCTACCCTCTCATGAGATGGCCGCCCTTAAGGATCCTGCTGATAGAAAGCAGGAGGGTATCCAAAAATGTATTTACACACATACTGGTGTTATACTGCGACCAGCTATCGCCTCAGCCTGGAGGTGCAGTGCTGGGTTGGCATGGTCGGATTCCCTGACTGGAAATATTGATATCCTAGATAAGGATAGTATATTATTGCCTATAGAGCATTTAAAAGATGCATTTCTATATATGCATGATGCACAGCGGAATAATTGCCGACTGGCATCAAGTATAAGTGCGTTGTCCAATTCTACCAGTAAAATGGTCAGGTGATGCGGATTCCAAACGGCATTTGGAAGTATTGCCTTTGAAAGGGGACATTTGGGGTCGGTCCTTTAGACCTGGTTGCCACGGCAACAGCTGGGAAATCCACGTTTGTACCCCAGGTCGCCTCTCAAAATAAGACGCCGTATTATCAGGCGCAGTCCTTTGTTGGCAAGCGGACAAAAGGTTCCTCTTTTCTGCTCGTGACAGACGGAGAGGAAAAAGGCTGCAGAGATCAGCCAGTTCCCAGGAACAGAAACCCTTTCCCGCCTCTGCCAAGCCCTCAGTATGACGCTAGGGCTATACAAGCTCAGGCACGGTGGGGGCCCATTCTCAATGAATTTCAGTGCGCAGTGGGCTCACTCGCAAGTAGACCCCTGGATCCTTCAGGTAATATCTCAGGGGTACATATTGGAATTCGAGACGTCTCCCCCTCGCCGTTTCCAAAAGTTGGCTTTACCGATGTCTCCCTCTGACAGGGAGGCAGTTTTGGAAGCCATTCACAAGCTGTATTCCCAGCAGGTGATAATCAAGGTACCCCTCCTGCAACAGGGAACGGGGTATTATTCCACACTATTGTGGTACCGAAGCCAGACGGCTCGGTGAGACCGATTCTAAATCTAAAATCTAAAATTTTTGAACACTTACATACAGAGGTTCAAATTCAAGATTGAGTCACTCAGAGTAGTGATTGCGAACCTGGAAGAAGGGGACTACATGATGTCTCGGGACATCAAGGATGCTTACCTTCATGTCAAAATTTACCCTTCTCACCAAGGGTACCTCAGGTTATGGTACAGAACTGTCACTATCAGTTCAGATGCTGCCGTAGGGATGGTCCACGGCACCCCGGGTCTTTACCAAGGTAATGGACGAAATGATATCCCTTCGAAGGAAGGGAATTTTAGTTATCCCTTACTTGGACGATTCCCTGATAAGGGTAAGATCCAGGGAACAGTTGGAGGTCGGTGTAGCACTATCTCAGGTAGTGTTGCGGCAGCACGATTGGATTCTCAATATTCCAAAATCGCAGCTGGTTCCGACGACTTGTCTTCTGTTTCCTAGGGATGATCCTGGACACAGTCCAGAAAAAAGGTGTTTCTCCCGGAAGAGAAAGCCAGGGAGTTATCCGAGCTAATCAGGAACCTCCTAAAACCGAACCAAGTCTCAGTGCATCAATGCACAAGGGTTCTGGGAAAAAATGATGGCTTCATACGAAGCAATCCCATTCGTTAGATTCCACGCAAGAACTTTCCAGTGGAACCTACTGGACAAATGGTCCGGGTCGCATTTTCAGATGCATCAGCGGATAACCCTGTCACCAAGGACAAGGGTATCCATCCTGTGGTGGTTGCAGAGTGCTCATCTTCTAGAGGGCCGCAGATTCGGCATTCAGGACTGGGTCCTGGTGACCACGGATGCCAGCCTGCGAGGCTGGGGAGCAGTCACACAGGGAAGGAATATCCAGGGCTTAGGGTCAAGCCGGGATACATCACTTCACATAAATATCCTGAAGCTAAGGGCCATTTACAATGCTCTAAGCTTAGCAAGACCTCTGCTTCAAGGTCAGCCGGTGTTGATCCAGTCGGACAACATCATGGCAGTCACCCACGTAAACAGACAGGGTGGCACAAGAAGCAGGAGGGCAATGGCAGAAGCTGCAAGGATTCTTCGCTGGGCGGAAAATCATGTGATAGCACTGTCAATAGTATTCATTCCGGGAGTGGACAACTGGGAAGCAGACTTCCTCAGCACGACCTCCACCCGGGAGAGTGGGGACTTCACCCAGAAGTCGTCCACATGATTAAAAAACTCGACAGGTATTGCGCCAGGTCAAGAGACCCTCAGGCAATAGTTGTAGACGCTCTGGTAACACCGTGGGTGTACCAGTCAGTATATGTGTTCCCTCCTCTGCCTCTCATACCCAAGGTACTGAGATTGATAAGATGGAGAGGAGAAAGCACTATATTCGTGGCTCCGGATTGGCCAAGAAGGACTTGGTAACCGGAACTTCAAGAGATGCTCACGGAGGATCCGTGGCCTCTACCTCTAAGAAGGGACCTGCTCCAGCAAGGACCCTGTCTGTTCCAAGACTTACAGCGGCTGCGTTTGACGGCATGGCGGTTGAACACCGGATCCTGAAGGAAAAAAGGCATTCCGGATGAAGTCATCCCTATCCTGATCAATAGCCAGGAAGGATGTAACCGCAAAAAACATTATCACCGCAATTGGCGAAAATATGTTGCGTAGTGCGAGGCCAGTAAGGCCCGACGGAGGAAATTCAACTGGGTCGATTCCTACATTTCCTGCATACAGGAGTGTTTATGGGCCTGAAATTGGGGTCCATTAAGGTTCAGATTTCGGCCCTGTCAATTTTCTTCCAAAAAAGAACTAGCTTCAGTCCCTGAAGTTTAGACGTTTGTAAAAGGGGTACTGCATATACAGCCTCCTTTTGTGCCTCCAGTGGCAATTTGGGATCTCAATGTAGTTTGGGTTCCAAAAGTCACATTGGTTTGAACCACTTAAATCTGTGGAGTTAAAATATCTCACATGGAAAGTGGTCATGCTGTTGGCCCTGGCCTCGGCCAGGCGCGTGTCAGAATTGGCGGCTTTATCCTGTGAAAGCCCTTATCTGATTTTCCATTCGGACAGGGCGGAATTGAGGACTCGTCCTCAGTTTCTCCCTAAGGTGGTTCCAGCGTTTTCACCTGAACCAACCTATTGTGGTGCCTGCGGCTACTAGGGACTTGGAGGAATCCAGGTTGCTGGATGTTGTCAGGGCCCTGAAAAAGATGTTTCCAGGATGGCTGGAGTCAGGAAATCTGACTCGCTGTTTATCCTGTATGCACCCAACATGCTGGGTGTTTCTGCTTCTAAGCAGACTATTGCTCGTTGGATTGTAGTGCAATTCAGCTTGCACATTCTGTGGCAGGCCTGCCACAGCTAAAATCTGTAAAAGCCCGTTCCACAAGGAAAGTGGGCTCATCTTGGGCGGCTGCCCGAGGGGTCTCGGCTTTACAACTTTGCCGAGCAGCTACTTGGTCAGGGGCAAACACGTTTGCTAAATTCTACAAATTTGATACCCTGGCTGAGGAGGACCTGGAGTTCTCTCATTCGGTGCTGCAGAGTCATCCGCACTCTCCCGCCCGTTTGGGAGCTTTGGTATAATCCCCATGGTCCTTACGGAGTCCCCAGCATCCACTTAGGACGTTAGAGAAAATAAGAATTTACTTACCGATAATTCTATTTCTCATAGTCCGTAGTGGATGCTGGGCGCCCATCCCAAGTGCGGATTGTCTGCAATACTTGTACATAGTTATTGTTACAAAAATCGGGTTATTATTGTTGGGAGCCATCTTTTCAGAGGCTCCTCTGTTATCATACTGTTAACTGGGTTCAGATCACAAGTTATACGGTGTGATCGGTGTGGCTGGTATGAGTCTTACCCGGGATTCAAAATCCTTCCTTATTGTGTACGCTCGTCCGGGCACAGTATCCTAACTGAGGCTTGGAGGAGGGTCATAGGGGGAGGAGCCAGTGCACACCAGCTAGTCCTAAAGCTTTCTTTAGATGTGCCCAGTCTCCTGCGGAGCCGCTATTCCCCATGGTCCTTACGGAGTCCCCAGCATCCACTACGGACTATGAGAAATAGAATTATCGGTAAGTAAATTCTTATTTTTTCCAGTGTTTCACTATCTCACTGACGTAATGAGGATGTATGGTCTAGAGGGATCAGTAATGCATTGTACTGTATAGAGGCGTCAGGGATGTAGCGTAGGGTATAGAGGCGTCAGGGATGTAGCGTAGGTTATAGAGGCATCAGGAATGTAGCGTAGGGAATAGAGGCATCAGGGATGTAGCGTAGGGTATAGAGGCGTCAGGGATGTAGCATAGGGAATAGAGGCGTCAGGGATGTAGCGTAGGGAATAGAGGCGTCTGGGATTTAGCTTAGGGAATATAGGCATCAGGGATGTACTAGCAGGTATATAGAGGTCAGTGTACTGTATAGAGGGTAGAGATGAGCGGGTTCGGTTCCTCAGAATCCGAACCCGCCCGAACTTCAGGTTTTTTTACACGGGGCCGAGCGACTCGGATCTTCCCGCCTTGCTCGGTTAACCCGAGCGCGCCCGAACGTCATCATTGAGATTGATAGGGAGAGGACGTGGCTGGCGTCCTCTCCGTTTAGACTAGAGTACTAGAGAGAGACACAAATTTTGGGGAGCATATTATTAGGAGGAGTACTACTTGCTGCTGATAGTGTGACCAGTGTACACCAGTTTAATTAATCCGTTCTCTGCCTGAAAAAAACCGATACACAGTGTGACACAGTCACATACCATATCTGTGCTCAGCCCAGTGTGCTGCATTATATGTAATACTGTATATCATTATCTGACTGTGCTGAGTGCTCACTGCTCACACAGCTTAATTGTGGGGGAGACTGGGGAGCAGTTATAGCAGGAGTACATATTTTAAGTACAGTGCACACTTTTGCTGCCAGAGTGCCACTGCCAGTGTGACTGACCAGTGACCACTGACCACCAGTATTGTGATTGTCTGCAGACCACCAGTATATTGTGATTGTCTGCCTGAAAAAGTTAAACACTCGTCGTGTGGTGTTTTTATAAACACATTCTGCAGACAGTGTCCAGCAGGTCCGTCATTACATAATATATACCTGTCCGGCTGCAGTACTAGTGTGATATATACTGTATATATATATATATATATATATATTTTAATTTTATCTCATTATCATCCAGTCTATATTAGCAGCAGACACAGTACGGTAGTCCACGGCTGTAGCTACCTCTGTGTCGGCAGTCGCTCGTCCATCCATAATTGTATACCACCTACCCGTGGTTTTTTTTTTTTCTATCTTCTTGATACTAGTAGCTTACTTTAGGAGTCTGCAGTGCTGAGTCTGACAGACAGTGTCCAGCAGGTCCGTCATTACATAATATATACCTGTCCGGCTGCAGTACTAGTGTGATATATAATATATATATATTTTAATTTTATCTCATTATCATCCAGTCTATATTAGCAGCAGACACAGTACGATAGTCCACGGCTGTAGCTACCTCTGTGTCGGCAGTCGCTCGTCCATCCATAATTGTATACCACCTACCCGTGGTTTTTTTTTTTTCTATCTTCTTGATACTAGTAGCTTACTTTAGGAGTCTGCAGTGCTGACAGACAGTGTCCAGCAGGTCCGTCATTACATAATATATACCTGTCCGGCTGCAGTACTAGTGTGATATATATATATATTTTAATTTTATCTCATTATCATCCAGTCTATATTAGCAGCAGACACAGTACGGTAGTCCACGGCTGTAGCTACCTCTGTGTCGGCAGTCGCTCGTCCATCCATAATTGTATACCACCTACCCGTGGTTTTTTTTTTCCTATCTTCTTGATACTAGTAGCTTACTTTAGGAGTCTGCAGTGCTGACAGACAGTGTCCAGCAGGTCCGTCATTACATAATATATACCTGTCCGGCTGCAGTACTAGTGTGATATATATATATATATTTTAATTTTATCTCATTATCATCCAGTCTATATTAGCAGCAGACACAGTACGGTAGTCCACGGCTGTAGTTACCTCTGTGTCGGCAGTCGCTCGTCCATCCATAATTGTATACCACCTACCCGTGGTTTTTTTTTTCTATCTTCTTGATACTAGTAGCTTACTTTAGGAGTCTGCAGTGCTGACAGACAGTGTCCAGCAGGTCCATCATTACATAATATATACCTGTCCGGCTGCAGTACTAGTGTGATATATATATATATATATATTTTTTAATTTTATCTCATTATCATCCAGTCTATATTAGCAGCAGACACAGTACGGTAGTCCACGGCTGTAGCTACCTCTGTGTCGGCAGTCGCTCGTCATCCATAAGTATACTAGTATCCATCCATCTCCATTGTTTACCTGAGGTGCCTTTTAGTTGTGCCTATTAAAATATGGAGAACAAAAATGTTGAGGTTCCAAAAATAGGGAAAGATCAAGATCGACTTCCACCTCGTGCTGAAGCTGCCGCCACTAGTCATGGCCGAGACGATGAAATGCCAGCAACGTTGTCTGCCAAGGCCGATGCCCAATGTCATAGTACAGAGCATGTAAAATCCAAAACACCAAATATCAGTAAAAAAAGGACTCAAAAATCTAAAATAAAATTGTCGGAGGAGAAGCGTAAACTTGCCAATATGCCATTTACCACACGGAGTGGCAAGGAACGGCTGAGGCCCTGGCCTATGTTCATGGCTAGTGGTTCAGCTTCACATGAGGATGGAAGCACTCAGCCTCTCGCTAGAAAAATGAAAAGACTCAAGCTGGCAAAAGCACAGCAAAGAACTGTGCGTTCTTCGAAATCCCAAATCCACAAGGAGAGTCCAATTGTGTCGGTTGCGATGCCTGACCTTCCCAACACTGGACGTGAAGAGCATGCGCCTTCCACCATTTGCACGCCCCCTGCAAGTGCTGGAAGGAGCACCCGCAGTCCAGTTCCTGATAGTCAGATTGAAGATGTCAGTGTTGAAGTACACCAGGATGAGGAGGATATGGGTGTTGCTGGCGCTGGGGAGGAAATTGACCAGGAGGATTCTGATGGTGAGGTGGTTTGTTTAAGTCAGGCACCCGGGGAGACACCTGTTGTCCGTGGGAGGAATATGGCCATTGACATGCCTGGTGAAAATACCAAAAAAATCAGCTCTTCGGTGTGGAGGTATTTCAACACAAATGCGGACAACAGGTGTCAAGCCGTGTGTTGCCTTTGTCAAGCTGTAATAAGTAGGGGTAAGGACGTTAACCACCTCGGAACATCCTCCCTTATACGTCACCTGCAGCGCATTCATAATAAGTCAGTTACAAGTTCAAAAACTTTGGGTGACAGCGGAAGCAGTCCACTGACCAGTAAATCCCTTCCTCTTGTAACCAAGCTCACGCAAACCACCCCACCAACTCCCTCAGTGTCAATTTCCTCCTTCCCCAGGAATGCCAATAGTCCTGCAGGCCATGTCACTGGCAATTCTGACGAGTCCTCTCCTGCCTGGGATTCCTCCGATGCATCCTTGCGTGTAACGCCTACTGCTGCTGGCGCTGCTGTTGTTGCTGCTGGGAGTCGATGGTCATCCCAGAGGGGAAGTCGTAAGCCCACTTTTACTACTTCCACCAAGCAATTGACTGTCCAACAGTCCTTTGCGAGGAAGATGAAATATCACAGCAGTCATCCTGTTGCAAAGCGGATAACTGAGGCCTTGACAACTATGTTGGTGTTAGACGTGCGTCCGGTATCCGCCGTTAGTTCACAGGGAACTAGACAATTTCTTGAGGTAGTGTGCCCCCGTTACCAAATACCATCTAGGTTCCACTTCTCTAGGCAGGCGATACCGAGAATGTACACGGACGTCAGAAAAAGACTCACCAGTGTCCTAAAAAATGCAGCTGTACCCAATGTCCACTTAACCACGGACATGTGGACAAGTGGAGCAGGGCAGGGTCAGGACTATATGACTGTGACAGCCCACTGGGTAGATGTATGGACTCCCGCCGCAAGAACAGCAGCGGCGGCACCAGTAGCAGCATCTCGCAAACGCCAACTCTTTCCTAGGCAGGCTACGCTTTGTATCACCGGTTTCCAGAATACGCACACAGCTGAAAACCTCTTACGGCAACTGAGGAAGATCATCGCGGAAGGGCTTACCCCAATTGGACTCTCCTGTGGATTTGTGGCATCGGACAACGCCAGCAATATTGTGTGTGCATTAAATATGGGCAAATTCCAGCACGTCCCATGTTTTGCACATACCTTGAATTTGGTGGTGCAGAATTATTTAAAAAACGAGAGGGGCGTGCAAGAGATGCTGTCGGTGGCCAGAAGAATTGCGGGACACTTTCGGCGTACAGGCACCACGTACAGAAGACTGGAGCAACACCAAAAACGCCTGAACCTGCCCTGCCATCATCTGAAGCAAGAAGTGGTAACGAGGTGGAATTCAACCCTATATATGCTTCAGAGGTTGGAGGAGCAGCAAAAGGCCATTCAAGCCTATACAATTGAGCACGATATAGGAGGTGGAATGCACCTGTCTCAAGCGCAGTGGAGAATGATTTCAACGTTGTGCAAGGTTCTGCTGCCCTTTGAACTTGCCACACGTGAAGTCAGTTCAGACACTGCCAGCCTGAGTCAGGTCATTCCCCTCATCAGGCTTTTGCAGAAGAAGCTGGAGACATTGAAGGAGGAGCTAACACAGAGCAATTCCGCTAGGCATGTGGGACTTGTGGATGGAGCCCTTAATTCGCTTAACAAGGATTCACGGGTGGTCAATCCGTTGAAATCAGAGCACTACATTTTGGCCACCATGCTCGATCCTAGATTTAAAACCTACCTTGGATCTCTCTTTCCGGCACACACAAGTCTGCTGGGGTTCAAAGACCTGCTGGTGAGAAAATTGTCAAGTCAAGCGGAACGCGACCTGTCAACATCTCCTCCTTCACATTCTCCCGCAACTGGGGGTGCGAGGAAAAGACTCAGAATTCCGAGCCCATCCACTGGCGGTGATGCAGGGCAGTCTGGAGCGACTGCTGATGCTGACATCTGGTCCGGACTGAAGGACCTGACAACGATTACGGAGTCGGACATGTCGTCTACTGGCACTGCATATGATTCTCTCCCCATTGAAAGAATGGTGGAGGATTATATGAGTGACCGCATCCAAGTAGGCACGTCAGACAGTCCGTACTTATACTGGCAGGAAAAAGAGGCAATTTGGAGGCCCTTGCACAAACTGGCTTTATTCTACCTAAGTTGCCCTCCCACAAGTGTGTACTCCGAAAGAGTGTTTAGTGCCGCCGCTCACCTTGTCAGCAATCGGCGTACGAGGTTACTTCCAGAAAATGTGGAGAAGATGATGTTCATTAAAATGAATTATAATCAATTCCTCCGTGGAGACATTGACCAGCAGCAATTGCCTCCACAAAGTACACAGGGAGCTGAGATGGTGGATTCCAGTGGGGACGAATTGATAATCTGTGAGGAGGGGGATGTACACGGTGATATATCGGAGGATGATGATGAGGTGGACATCTTGCCTCTGTAGAGCCAGTTTGTGCAAGGAGAGATTAATTGCTTCTTTTTTGGTGGGGGTCCAAACCAACCCGTCATTTCAGTCACAGTCGTGTGGCAGACCCTGTCACTGAAATGATGGGTTGGTTAAAGTGTGCATGTCCTGTTTATACAACATAAGGGTGGGTGGGAGGGCCCAAGGACAATTCCATCTTGCACCTCTTTTTTCTTTCATTTTTCTTTGCGTCATGTGCTGTTTGGGGAGTATTTTTTTGAAGGGTGATAGGGTATGTTAACCTATTCAGGTCTGATTATGAACTCTCTTCAGTCATCAGTCAGAATGCTGTTCCCCTTAGCAACCGGTTGGAGATCAGTGAATGAATAGATGACACAGGATCATTGTGTAACCTAAGCAGTTCATAGTTGATCTGTCTTAGGGGCCATCATGGCTTTATTTTATAGCAAAAGAACAAAGGATTCATGTGTGCCAATACATTTAGCCAATCAAAATACACCATGTATGTCTTGAAAACTGAAACACGTCATTTGTCAAATAAGATTACAATTTGCAATTAAAATATATTTATTGCTTTGCGATTATCAGCTTTCCCGGAACATCCTTTCTGGAGGTCAGGACAGGTCAAAATCCTCCCCGATGTTCAGAACTTTTGGCGATATGCTTGACTGGCCTTGGATACATCTGGCGTTATAACAATGAGTAATTCATGCTTTGAAATACAATGTTGCTTATAACATATCTGTGAAGCTTTTAAGGAAACACGAACCTAAAGAAGTGAGGAGCAGTAAATATCTTAGTTAATGTGAAAAAGCTTGAATCAATATATATTTGCCATTTAAAAGGAAGCTCCTACACCATCATTTCCCCTCTTTTTGATTCCACTTTTTCTCCCTAATATCTACCTACACTATCTAGGCCTGAACTATTTTCTTTCAGTAAACCAGTCCCCTGGACTTATAGTCCAAACCTTGGGAATTTCCCCTAACAACAATCAAAGGATAAGCAACTTCATTCTTCTGGCTGGAGAGTCACTGTCAGCTTCTTTGAGTGGGATGCATGTAATCAAGTATCACGACCTTTCATCTTAATTTAAGGTAGACATGGTTAGCAGCACTTGATATGGACCATCATATCTTGGTTCAAAGGTCTTTCTCACATGTCTCTTTAAATAGACCCAATCTCCTGGATTTAGCTTATGCGTAGCTGATCCTTCTGGGTCTGGAATGGAAGAAAACACTCGGCAATGGAGGTTAGTCAATGTTTTACAGACCTCCTGTACATAACCTGTAAAAATCATCATGATTATGTTGTAATTGTTGTGGATAATAACAATCTGTTCTTAGAGCTGACCCAAACAATATTTATATGGAGTCAGTTTACTAGGTTTCATGGGTGTGGTCCTAATATTAAACAAGACAATAGGTAGGCATTCTGGACAAGTTCTTTTGGTTTCTGTCATTTCTGTAGTTTTAGCTTAAGGTCAAAGTTCAGATGTCCCCCCTCCCACTCGCCTGGGGCTGGTAAGGCACATGGACGGCCTGCTGTACCCCCAAATCTTTCATTATATGCTGCATGACTTCTCCCGTGAAATGTGTACCTCTATCTGATTCTATAACCTCAGGTATCCCAAATCTACATACTACTTCTGCTATCAGTTTCTTTGCAGTGGTTTTTGCTGTGGCTTTGCTTACTGGCCAGGCTTCGGCCCAGTGACTAAACATGTCCGTTGCTACTAGCACATATTCATATGGACTGCTTCGTCGCCACTGTATATAGTCAATTTGTAGTCTTTCAAATGGGTAAGAGGCTTTGGGTATAGTTCCTAGAGGTGTCTTGGTTCTTTTTTCTGGATTGCTGATTCCACAGATCCAGCATCCTGCTACAAAGTTTGTTGCAGCTTTATTGAAGCCTGGAGCTATCCAATGCTCTTGTACTCTATTCACCGTGGCTTCCTTTGAATGGTGTACTTGTCCATGAGCTACTTGTAACATAGGTGGAAATAGAGCTGCTGGTAGACAGTACTTCAATTCTCTTGACTTCCAAAGTCCATGTTCATCTTCTTCTGCCCCCAATCGTCTCCATTTCTCCTTTTCTCCTTGTGATGCTTGTTGTTGAATTTTGATCAGCTCCTGTTCACTAGGCATTTGCTTCACATCTTGAGCTACGAAGACTTGCTCAGGTTCTTTTGATTGTAAGGCAATTCTCTTGGCTTCTGCATCTGCAAATGCATTTCCTTTAGCTTCCATGGTTTGGCTCTTAGTATGTGCTTGTACCTTGATTATTCCAATTCTTTTAGGTAGTTCCAATGCTCTGAAGAGTTCCATAATCAAACTGGCATGTTTGATGGGTTTTCCGTTTGCACTTTTGAAGTCCCTACTTTTCCATATAACAGCGTAATCCTGGGACTAGATGTTAGCTGTCATGTTTTCAGCATGTATGCAGGCTTTGGTCATTGCTATGAGTTCTGCTTCTTGTGCTGACATACTTGGTAGCAATGCTCCAGAGTCTATGACTTCAGTTTCAGTTGTTACTGCATATCCTGTCCTTGGGGATCCATTATCATAATATCTTGATCCATCGACGAACAGGTTCATGTCTGGATTGTCCAATGGTGTATCTTGGACATTAGGGAGAGGTAAAGTCTCTAATTCCATGAAGGCTAGGCAATCACTTCATATTTGGTAAGTCTGGCTGCAGAAAGATGCTTGCTATTTTCTTGACTTAATATTTCTGTTACAGCGTGAGGTACTTGTATACACAGTGTAATCAGGCAATCCCAATGCTGGGGCTGTTATTATGGTTTGCTTTAGTTGTCTTACTGCTTCTTCAATGGTGTCCCTGTTTTCTGCTGACGCCTCCTTTTTTATTAATTCATATAGGGGTTGCATCAGTAATGAGGCTGAGGGTATCCATTCTCTGCAATAACCAATAAGGCCCAGGAAAGCTCTGATTTCTTTTAATGTTCTTGGGGTTTTTTCTTGAGTTATTGCTTTTGTTCTTTTATCAGTAAGGTGCCTTGTTCCTTGAGATATGCAGTGTCCTAAGAAGACAACTTTTTTCTGTACTAGCTGAAGCTTGTCTTTTGACACTCTGCAATCTTCTTCTGCCAAAAAGATGAGTAGTGATACTGTTTCCTTTTTGCACTTCTCTTCTGTCTGTGCAGCAATAAGCAGATCATCGACATATTGAACTAACTGGGTGTATGTAAAGTGTGGTCTCCATATCTGCAGGATTAATGCCATTGCCTCTGAGAAATCTGATGGACTAGTGGCTCCCCCTTGGGGTAATTGTGTCCAACCATATTGTTTACCTTCGTGAGTGAATATTAGAAACTTCTGGCTTTCCCATTCATCAGTAGATAATCTGATTTTCCCTCCTTTTGAATCTTGAGATTCAACACCTTTATTGATTAATGTTGGAAAAGGGTTGCTGCGTTGAGGGTAATACATCTTCTGATGGTTACTTGTCGCACTTTGGCAGTGCTACTTCATACATGGTCAGCCTTGCCACTGACAGGTGTTTGGTTCTTGCTTGTTGAAGCTTCTCTGTACCTGCATGTGGACCCTGGATGATAAGTTCATGATTCAGCACTATGCCTGTGCTCTTGTCCTCTTCTAGGACTTCTGATTCATCACTGTCTCTGTGCTCTTATACTCTTCTAGGACTGTTGCTGCTATTACTGCTCTGATGCCGGTAGGTACTCTTTGATTACGGTAGGTACTCTTTGATTACCGCTGTCAAGTTTGCTTAAGTTGTAGGCCACTGGTCTTCACCTCAGTCCATGATTTTGCATAAGGACTTCTATGTATGGCCTCCTTCTTTAATAGTCAGGTAGTTCTAGGGCTTGAGATGAGGCAACTGCTGTTTCCAACTGTTCAATAGCCTAATTCATCTGTTGCTGTATGTAGGATGCGGACCCTCCTCCCTTTCAGTGTTGTCATACAATGCTTGCATGTAGACTGGTGCTAGAGGTATCCGTGTTCTGTAGTGTCCTACTAGGCCCAGGAATGATCATCTGACTTGCTTGACACTAGTTGGCATCTTAGCTTGCAGTCTGAATCTTTTCCTTTTCACTTTTGTTAGATGTCTGGTACCTTGAGTGTCCTAGGAAGATTAACTCTTGCTTGACTAGCTGCAATTTCTCCTTCTGAGGCTCTGCAGTCTTGGTCTTTCAGAAACTTCACTAAGGACACTGCCCCTTCTTAGTGCTTTTTTTTAGTAGTGGTGGTGGCAATCAGCAGTTCATTCACATCCTGTATTTAGCTGTGTGTTTTGTGGATAAATCACTTGGTGATATAGCCCCTCCAC